>NC_140228.1:30085517-30130517 GCF_951802725.1 Rutilus rutilus
GACGACGTGCCAATAAAATAAACTGGCGCTGTACGCTCGACACACAGTGTTTAATCCTGCCGGAGAAACACAGCGAAACAAAGGGAAGGAGAGAGGGATGATCCACGAACCAGACAACAAAGAGAACAGCAGACGTGCAGACGTAAACACACACACATGAAGGACGCAGGTGTTTAGAAACATTAACAGGTAATTATATGAAGGGTAAAGAGTGTAAATGAAGCTAGAATAACCGGAGTCACAGGAAGAGTTTCGTATGAATCAGATCTGGGCGTAAAAGCAGGACTTGACAACCGAGAACACACTACCAGACACACACACTACCAGACACACACACGCGAGAACACACTACCAGACACACACACGACATCGTCCCGCGCATTAAAGCAGAGCTGCTATTGTTACATAAAACTGTTCAAAATCAGTTCTGGTCATTGAACTAAAGCTGTTATAAAAATGTTACTTACTAAAACTAAAACTGCAATTAAAATAAAGCTAAATATATGAAAAAATATAGAATTATAAAAACACTAATAAAATGACAAAAGCACATACATTTTAAAAAAAAAATGAAACTAAAAATGAATTAAAAATATAAATGCATACTATATTAGTATATAAATAATGCTAAAATAACAGTTTGTTGTTCCCTTTCACAGGTCTCTCAACACTGCGAATCTCTCTATGGGAACACCATTGGTGTGGACGAATGTCTGAAGCCCTTATACCAGCACGCCAATGTGATTGGCCAATAGCGCGTAGCACCACCCTAAGCGTACGTCACGTGTGCTTCATATTAGTGTGCTGTGTGCTATTCCTCAGGTTTTACTCCTTCAGGAAGCGGATTTCTGTTGCCCGTAGGAAAGCGTGTTTGTCGTGTTCTTTGCTGTAATTCAGAGAAGTTTTCCCACTCCTCTCAAGCGGACATGATGAGTTTCCAGAAATGCATCGAAACCCCGTCATTTTCGTTCGTGATGATTTGCGGCCTAGGCTACTCCATAAGCTCGCGATGCGACTTCTTCCGGCTGTGGCCCGTTCGACGATGACGTGTTGTCTACGGCGGCCTCTGACTCTGAGGAGCTTATAGGCGAGTGTGTGGCTCTCTCCCTCGAGCGGACAGGAGAAGCGCACTTCTCTGTTAGACGTGGGCACTCGTGCTGTAAACACGCTGGGCTGGATTGGGACAGCGAGGCTGCTCAAAGGTCCAGTCGAAGCTGGACGATCGCTATTTGACTAGCCGCGCCCCAGCCCAGCCCCGTAGGCCTCTACCTTTCTTCCAAGACCTCCACCACGAGGTTTCGAAGTCTTGGAAGCAGCCTTTTTCAGCACAAATCTCTTTGGCTCACTCTTACTGACAAGAAAGAGACAAGACCTTCCTGTTAGATGCCCCCATGTCCAACGACGGTCTATCTGGCGAGTCTGTGACTGCTGTGGTAGAAAAGTTGAGCAGTGAAACAACAATCTGCTGTTTCCCGCAAGCTTATTCCATGCAGGCCTAGGGAGAGCGAGCTTCCCTGCGCTCATCTTCCCTGCGCTCATCTTCCCTGCACCCATCTTCCCTGCGCTCATCTTCCCTGCGCTCATCTTCCCTGCGCTCATCTTCCCTGCGCTCATCTTCCCTGCTCATCTTCCCTGCGCTCATCTTCCCTGCGCTCATCTTCCCTGCGCTCATCTTCCCTGCGCTCATCTTCCCTGCGCTCATCTTCCCTGCGCTCATCTTCCCTGCGCCCATCTTCCCTGCGCCCATCTTCCCTGCGCTCATCTTCCCTGCGCTCATCTTCCCTGCGCTCATCTTCCCTGCGCTCATCTTCCCTGCGCTCATCTTCCCTGCGCTCATCTTCCCTGCGCCCATCTTCCCTGCGCTCATCTTCCCTGCGCCCATCTTCCCTGCGCTCATCTTCCCTGCGCCCATCTTCCCTGCGCTCATCTTCCCTGCGCTCATCTTCCCTGCGCTCATCTTCCCTGCGCCCATCTTCCCTGCGCCCATCTTCCCTGCGCCCATCTTCCCTGCGCTCATCTTCCCTGCGCCCATCTTCCCTGCGCCCATCTTCCCTGCGCTCATCTTCCCTGCGCTCTTCCCTGCGCTCATCTTCCCTGCGCTCATCTTCCCTGCGCTCATCTTCCCTGCGCTCATCTTCCCTGCGCTCATCTTCCCTGCGCCCATCTTCCCTGCGCCCATCTTCCCTGCGCCCATCTTCCCTGCGCCCATCTTCCCTGCGCTCATCTTCCCTGCGCCCATCTTCCCTGCGCTCATCTTCCCTGCGCTCATCTTCCCTGCGCTCTTCCCTGCGCCCATCTTCCCTGCGCTCATCTTCCCTGCGCTCATCTTCCCTGCGCCCATCTTCCCTGCGCTCATCTTCCCTGCGCCCATCTTCCCTGCGCCCATCTTCCCTGCGCTCATCTTCCCTGCGCCCATCTTCCCTGCGCTCATCTTCCCTGCGCTCATCTTCCCTGCGCCCATCTTCCCTGCGCCCATCTTCCCTGCGCTCATCTTCCCTGCGCTCATCTTCCCTGCGCCCATCTTCCCTGCGCCCATCTTCCCTGCGCTCATCTTCCCTGCGCTCATCTTCCCTGCGCCCATCTTCCCTGCGCCCATCTTCCCTGCGCTCATCTTCCCTGCGCTCATCTTCCCTGCGCTCATCTTCCCTGCGCTCATCTTCCCTGCGCTCATCTTCCCTGCGCCCATCTTCCCTGCGCCCATCTTCCCTGCGCCCATCTTCCCTGCGCTCATCTTCCCTGCGCCCATCTTCCCTGCGCTCTTCCCTGCGCCCATCTTCCCTGCGCTCATCTTCCCTGCGCTCATCTTCCCTGCGCTCATCTTCCCTGCGCCCATCTTCCCTGCGCTCATCTTCCCTGCGCCCATCTTCCCTGCGCCCATCTTCCCTGCGCTCATCTTCCCTGCGCCCATCTTCCCTGCGCCCATCTTCCCTGCGCCCATCTTCCCTGCGCCCCTGCGCCCATCTTCCCTGCGCTCATCTTCCCTGCGCCCATCTTCCCTGCGCTCTTCCCTGCGCCCATCTTCCCTGCGCTCATCTTCCCTGCGCTCATCTTCCCTGCGCTCATCTTCCCTGCGCCCATCTTCCCTGCGCTCATCTTCCCTGCGCCCATCTTCCCTGCGCCCATCTTCCCTGCGCTCATCTTCCCTGCGCCCATCTTCCCTGCGCCCATCTTCCCTGCGCCCATCTTCCCTGCGCCCATCTTCCCTGCGCTCATCTTCCCTGCGCTCATCTTCCCTGCGCTCATCTTCCCTGCGCTCATCTTCCCTGCGCTCATACGACGCAGACGGATAGACCTGGGTCCGACGGCCAAGACCTCTTGACCCCAGGCCCCCAGAAGTAGTTCCTGATTCCTTCGCCACAAATTGCGTCTCGGGCGGTTTCGGGCGAGGCTCCCTCGACGAGCAGCACTCCAGACACTCCGCGCACTCACGCCTTCGGAGTTCTGGGAAAAGCCCTAGGGTCACGGGTGCGTGGCCCGTATATATGACGCCGTTCAAAACCCCAGCGTTCGACGTGGTGGGCCAGCCCGATCGGGCGATGAGACAGTTCCCTGTTGTAGAGGTTTCCGCCATTGATGTGCTTGGGATCCCTACGCAGGGGGACCAGTCTATGACTACCGTAGTTACTCCACTCGTACTTCCTGTTTCAGCAGACGCCAAGGGCTCTCTGCAATCAGCGAATGTACTGACACCTGCAGAGTACTGAGCCGCATAGCAGCGCCTGCCCGAAGTCTCACAATGGGTGTTACGCACCATTCGACACGGTTACACCATCCAATTCAGGAAAGGCCCACCTCCTACCAGCAGGGGGTTTTGGAGGCTTTTCCCCCTCCTGATTCGGAGACTGGGAGTGATGTACGGCCTCTCTGCCTCTGAAGGTCCATGTCAACCGCTCAGCCCAGTGGCATAGATCGGAGCAATTGTTTGTGTGTTTTGGTGGTAAAAACAGAGGGGCTGCCGTCACCAAACAGAGAAAGTCTCATGGGGTGATTGAGGCTATCTCAGCGGCTTATGAGGCGCGTGGTTTGGCTTCGCCTCTAGGTGTGTGTGCCCATCCCACTAGAGGAATGGCTTCTTCTCAAGCTCTTTTTAGTCAAGTCACATTTATTTATACAGCGCTTTTTACAATACAGAGTGTTTCAAAGCAGCTTTACAGAGATAACAGGAAGATAATGAAACAAAGTTTGTTTCCTGTTCAGTGATGATTCATTTTTGTTGTAAAAAAGTTATTAATTTAGTTAATTTATATATACAGTGCTATGCATAAGTTTAGACACCCATACTAAAGTTGACTAAAAAGAGGAATAAAAAAATCATCTTTTGGAAATTGAACTTAATGCCTTAATTTAAAAAACTTAGGAAAAATCCAACCTTTAAGGACACCAATTTTCTTTGTGAATGAATAATGTATCGTAAATAAATAAATGTTCTTCCTTAAAATACAGGGTGCATAAGTGAGTACACCCCTATGTTAAATTCCCATAGAGGCAGGCAGATTTTTTTTTTTAAGTATTTTTATTTTATTTATTTTTTAGGATACTATGCATCCTGATAAAGTTCCCTTGGCCTTTGGAATTAAAATATCCCCACATCATCACATAGCATTCACCATACCTAGAGATTGGCATGGTTTTATTTCAGTTAGCCTAATAGCTAGTTTGATTTGCATTGAGAGATGATCTTATGGAAAGTACCCCATGCCAATCTCTAGGTATGGTGAAGGCTATGTGATGATGTGGGGATATTTTAATTCCAAAGGCCAAGGGAACTTTATCAGGATGCATAGTATCCTGGATCCATGAAGTAACTGGCCTTTAAAAATAAAATTCTGCCTGCCTCTATGGGAATTTAACATAGGGGTGTCCACACTTATGCACCCTGTATTTTAAGGAAGAACATTTATTTATTTACGATACATTATTCATTCACAAAGAAAATTGGTGTCCTTAAAGGTTGGATTTTTCCAATTTTTTTAAATTAAGGCATTAAGTTCAATTTCCAAAAGATGATTTTTTATTCCTCTTTTTAGTCAACTTTAGCATGGGTGTCTAAACTTATGCATAGCACTGTATATATAGCCGCTCTGGAGAAAATCGTTCAGCTCAGTTCAGTTCTCATATAATGGTGTCAATGCAGGCAGATCAATATTATTGTTGAATATTAAATTAAATGTTAAATTTAATGTCCCCAACTAAGCAAGCCAAGCCAATGGCAACAAAGGTGAAAAAAGGCGACACTGGCAAGGAACCAAAACTCCATCAGGGCAGAATGGAGAAATAACCCTTGGGAGAACCCAGGCTCAGTCTCAGTTCTCCTCTGGCCAATGAGCGAACAGTGTATGATTATGATTCAGGCAGCATTACAGGTCAGAGGTCAGATTGGATTGGAACAATCAGAATATTATCCAGTTCCATCTGGTTGAAGATCATCACACCGGTATGGAGACGGTTTGTTGAGGATCAGTGCCGATGAGGCCTTCACAGGGAGAGTCTAGTTGACACACTCTCTGCTGACACCTCTGGGATGCGTTGTGGTCGTGTCCAGGCACAGGTCCTCCATCTGATCTGATCTTTAGGGGCTCTTCTTTGGAGGACATTTGTGTTGCGGCAGGATGGTCCTCTCCGAACACTTTTATCACGTTCTCCCGGCTCCCAGGTCTTATCTGATGGAGCGGACACTTCCCACGGTCTTCCAGCTATTCTCAGGTATGTGAAGGCGTTATGGTATAAATCGTTCCCATACCGATATTCGCAGTGTTGAGAAACCTATGAAAGGGAGCGTCTCGGTTACGTATGTAACCTTTGTTCCCTGAGAGTTCCCTTCCCAGACCTGAACAGTGCTTCCTTCGTCATGGAATCTGAGGAATAGCGCACGGCACACTAATATGAAGCATACTATTCTTAGGGTGGTGCTAAGCGCTATTGACCAATCAAATTGGCGTGCTGGTATAAGGGCTTCAGACATTCGTCCACACCAATGGTATTCCCATACCGATATTCGCAGTGTCTCGTTCCCTACTCAGGGAACAAAGGTTACATACGTAACCGAGACGTTTCTCTGTCGCATCGGTGCTCATGCAACCACATAACAAAACAACTACAACTTAAACTAAAGTTAAAATGAAAAATATTTATAAATACTATAATAGTATATAAATAATAAAAATAATAAAAATCTGTCACGTTTGTGAGCATGGAAGCACATAACAAAACTACTACAACTTAAAATGACAATGAAAAATAAGAAGAAATAGTGTAATGGTTTATAAATAATACTAAAATAAGAGTTTGAGTGAGTGTGTGTGTGTGAGTGTGAGCGAGCGAGCGAGACTCACCCGAGCCCAAGCCGGATGTGGTCATGTCATAGATGAGGTCTTTGAGTGTGTGTGTGTGTGTGTGTGTGTGTGTGTGAGAGCGAGCGAGACTCACCCGAGCCGGATGTGGTCATGTCGTAGATGAGGTCTTTGAGTGTGAGAGTGAGTGTGAGTGAGTGAGTGTGTGTGTGTGTGTGTGTGTGTGTGTGTGTGTGTGTGTGTGTGTGTGTGTGTGTGTGAGCGAGACTCACCCGAGCCCGAGCCGGATGTGGTCATGTCGTAGATGAGGTCTTTGAGTGTGGTTCCCACAGTGATGAAGGGATGGTCCATGGTCGGGTCCTCCTCGTTCGGCACACGGTGGTGGAGAACCGAGCGACTGTGGCAGATGTAGAACACGGTGACCATGAGGAAACACACCACACACACCGGACCCGCGATCAGCGCCGCGAACGCCACGGGCCCCAGAGCCACCGGCTTCTGTGTCGGCACTGTGTGTGTGAGAGAGAGAGAGAGAGAGAGAGAGAGAGTGAGTCAGGTCAACAACATTACAGCAGTCAAGGCCTTTAAAACACATAAGATATCAGTATTATATAGTTATGTACAGTGAGGCTAAAATCACATATATTGAACTCAAAATCTTGCATACAAAAAAAAATCAAGAAAATGGGAAGACCATGACAATGTTAATGGAAGCTTTTTTAGATTGTTTTCTTTGTTTTTAAGCAATGTTGCATACTAGGTGGTTCTTCTTTTTTCTATTTTGAATATTATATTTATTATAGTCTTTTTCATTTTGATACCCGGACAAATGAACAGTACAATCACAGGATGGTGGATGGAACTAAAGTCCAAATCATCAGTTTTGAGAGTAACAGTGTTATACTGCATAAAACAATGATTCTTCAGCTGTAAGTTCTTGTAATAGTGTTGTCAGATCTTGTGTTGATTATTGACTGTCTCGAGTGTGTGTGTGATGTGTTTCTGCCAGACTGCGTGTCTGGTTTGAAGTAAACATGAGTCATGCTCGAATCTGCACGCTTAACATATTATCTCAAGCCTAGTAACACTTATTTCATTTTTAAATAAAGGCGTTCCCACAGACGCCTGTCTAGACTTCAGACAGACCCATTCCAGGGAAATCACAAGCTCCCGTAAACAGCAAACACACACCCCGTGATTCATCCCAAGTGGATATCCATAACATCCATGAAGACAATTTAATTAGGAGAAAATGGAAAACATGAGAGATCTGCACACAGACGGAAGGCCGAGGACAGAACATAAAGGTTGAAACAGAAGTTGATCCCGACAGCCGGGAAGAGGCAGAGAACGAGAGACTCTATTCCCGAGGACTTCACTCTGTTTACAGGAGTCTGTGGTCGAGGAGAGCAGGATCTGTTCACATTCCTCAACCACAGGGAATCATTCAAACACACGCATGTGCATGCAGCTGCATGTGTGTGTGTGTGTGTGTGTGTGAGAGAGAGAAAACACACGCCAGCTGCATGTGTGTGTGTGTGTGTGAGAGAAAACACACGCCAGCCGCATCTGTATGTGAGAAAACGTCTCAGGTTACGACTGTAACCCTTGATTACCCCTGTTCCCTGAGGAGGGAATGAGACACTGCGTCGTTAAAAACGACTTTATGGGGGACGCTCCCTGCGCGCGCCTCGGAAGTATGAATGAAACTATTCCAATCCTGATTGGTGTTGCGTCATGACATAACATGCGACGGCATACCCGGAAGTATAAATAGACACCGGCACACACACGCGTTAGCCTCGTGATGAAGCAAACCGCTCCCAGGTATGAAGGGGCGTGGCAAGGCGACGCAGTGTCTCGTTCCCTTCTCAGGGAACAAGGGTTACAGACGTAACCCGAGACGTTCCCTTTCGAGGGAACTCGCATTGCGTCGTTAAAAATGACTCTTTGGGGAACGAATGCCCACTATGCCATGCGCCGAAATTCCTGCCCCTGTGTGAAACTGATCAGGCACAAGCTAGGGCGAGAGCACCCGCGCACCAGGCATATTAGGGAGGTGCAGACTATAAAATCTGATAAAAGTGTGTGGGGTAGCCCAACCGGCTCCCTCACAGATCTCCTGGAGGAGTACCCCCGAGTAGAGGGCCCTAGAGGAAGCCATGCCTCTAGTGGAATGAGCCTTTATGGCCAAAGGTGAAGGCAGATTGTGCACCTGGTAGGCCGAGGCAATAGCCTGTACAATCCAATTACTGATTGTTTGCTTGGATGCAGGGAGCCCCTTCTTAGGTGACCCAAAACACACTAACAGTTGGTCCGACCTCCTCCAAGAAGAGGAGCGCTCAAGGTAAATACTCAGTGCTCTGACAGGACAAAGCACGTGGAGTCTCTCTTCTTCTGCTGACACATGTGGTGGAGGATGAAATGCCTGCAGGACCGTAGACCGTGCCATGCTGGAAGGCACCTTGGGCACATAGCCAGGTCTCGAATGCAAGATGGCCTTAACTCCTCCTGGGGCAAACTCCAAGCAAGCTGGCGAAACTGCCAGGGCTTGGAGATCTCCCACCCTCTTAAGCGAGGTAATGGCTAAGAGAAAGGCCATCTTAAACGTCAAGTCCTTAGGTGATGCCGACTGAAGTGGTTCGAAGGGGGCCAGGGATAACCCTTCAAGAACCACCGCCAGGTCCTAGGCAGGAACTCTGGTCCTGGTTGTCGGTCTCATCTTCCATGTACCACGGAAAAAACGTATGACCAGCTGGTTCCTCCCCAGCGGCCCATCACTTAGTGGTGCATGGAAAGCTGCAATGGCAGCCACGTACACCTTAAGTGTGGAAGGGGAGAGACCCGCAGAGGAACGATCTTGGAGAAACTCCAGAACTGAAGCCACTGGGCAGTTAACTGGATCTAACTCATGTTCTCTACACCAAGTGGAAAACACATTCCACTTTAGGCCATACAATCTCCTCGTGGAAGGAGCTCTGGAGCTGAGTATGGTCTTGACCACTCCAGCTGAAAGGCCAGCATCTAGGTTCTGAACCCCCTCAGGGGCCATACCCACAACTTCCACAGCTCTGGGCGAGGGTGGAATATTGTGCCTTCCGTCTGAGACAACAGATCCCTCCTCAGAGGAATCTGCCATGGCAGACCTATCAGGAGTGCTATTATGTCTGAGAACCATACTCGGGCCGGCCAGAACGGGGCTACAAGGAGTAGACTGACTCCTTCTCGACAGACCCTCTCTAGAACTCCCGGGAGCAGAGCGATCGGGGGAAAAGCGTACAATCGTAGCCTCGGCCACGCTTGTACCATGGCATCCAACCCCAGTGGAGCTGGATGTGATAGGGAAAACCACAGTGGACAGTGGGACGTCTCTCGAGATGCAAACAGGTCCACTTACCTCAGCCCCTGCCTCGACAGGATGTCTGCTCCCTGATTCTGAACCCCCGGGACATACATTGCTCTGATGGACAACAGCTTGCCCTGGGACCAGAGGAGAATCTGATGCGCCAGTTTGTATAGAGGGCGTGATCTGAGACCCCCCTGTCGATTCAGATAAGCGACCACCGACGTATTGTCTGACCGTATCAAGACATGGTAGCCAAGAGTGATGATGGTCCTGCCACAGACCCCTGGCAAAGCGGCCTTCCATGACCGCGCCCCAGCCAGTGAGGGAGGTGTCTGTCGAAACTATTTTCCGGCGACATGACACTCCTAACACTGGCCCTTGGGACAGGAACCAAGGTTTCTTCCATATTAATAGGGAACGAAGGCATCTGCGCGTGACCCTGATTGTACGGAACGGATTTCCCCTCTGGGAAAACCCCTTGGCTTTCAGCCACCACTGAAGGGGCCTCATGTGTAGAAGGCCCAAGGGTATTATGTTGGATGCCGCTGCCATGAGGCCCAGCAGTCTTTGAAATTGCTTTACAGTGATGGCCTGGCCTAGCTTTATCCCGGACACCATGGCCAGGATGGACTTGATACGTGCGGGAGACATATGTGCCCGCATCGTAACCGAATTCCATACTACGCCCAGAAACGTAGTTTTTGCCTGAAGGACGTCCCTCAGGTCGCCTTTCTGGCTAGCGGACTTCGAGTAAGAGCGTTTCCTCTGTTGCCAAGCTCCCGAGGGAGGGGCTCTAGAGGCAACGCTCTCCTTCTGCTCTTGCCTATACGAGGAGCTCGTAGACGGCTGAGGCTGGCCGCTTTTCAGGATTTGGATTTTGAGCGGCGAGGGAGATATTGCTGAAATGCCGCAGATTGTTTCCTCACCTCCTGAGACCTGTCTACGACAGTTGTAACTGCGTCACCGAACAGACCAGAAGGCGAGAGCGGCGCATCCAGGAGAAAAGATTTGTCTTTTTCTTTTATGCCTGACAAATTTAGCCACAGATGCCTCTCCATGGCTACCAGAGGTGACATGGAGCAGCCGATAGCGCGGGCCGTCTACTTAGTAGCCCGGAGAGACAAATCTGCGGCTTTGCGAAGTTCAGCAATATCTTCAGGCGTAGGTCCCTCGCCCTCATCCAAATCCTTTAGTAGGTCGGCCTGGTATGCCTGCAAGATGGCCATAGTGTGCAGACATGAACCAGCCCGACCTGCCGCCATATATGCCCTGCCCACCAATGCAGAGGTATCTCTATATGGTTTGCTGGGCAGTGCTGGGGCTTTTAGGGATGATGCCGCTTCAGGAGAGAGGTAGCTGGCAAGAGCCTCCTCTATCTGCGGCATCTTCCCATACCCCAACTCTCTCGCGCCTACCACATGGCTATAATCCACGGCAGAAGGATAGGAAACACAAGATGAATGGGGTTTTCCCCATGATTTAGAGATCTCTTTATGTAAATCAGGGAAAAATGGTAAGCCCCGGCGCTGAGGTTGTGAGCGGTGCTGCAGGAAGCACTCATCCAGCTTGCTTTTATTTTGCACTTCCTGCTTATCAAGTGGCCAGTTGATGTTGAGTCTGGCCACTGCACGCGTCACAACCTCAACAAGCTCCTCATAAGCGGGAACATGAACCGGCGAGTCTAGTTCACGTTCATCCGCCTCGATGCTGAGTACATCCACTTCCTCGGAAGCGGACAACTCAAGCACCGGACCCTCATCACGGGCAGAAGAAGCTGCAGCGCGGGCTTCTGCACCATGAACGGGGGCTTCAGAACCTTCAGACGAAGAATGAGAAGGTGCAGTCTCTTTCTCGTCTGCAAGGTCCCTTTGCGAACCCCATGATCTGAGTCGCCGCGCGCCGCCTCAACGGACGCGGGACCCGAACCGCAGGGAACGCGAGCCTGGCCATCATCATCAAAGACGGCCAGATGGGAAGTGCCTCGCAATGACCACAAGCAGCCCCCTCGAGAGCTGCCCGGGCGTGCTGCACTCCCAAACAGTCCACACATAACTGATGCGTGTCCCCACCCGTGATATATCTAGGGCAGGGGTGCACACATTTCTTGAACTGCTCACTCGCCATTCTTTGCTTAGATACGTTTGACAAACAACGCCAAATAAGACAGACAGTAACAGAGAGCGCTTGCTGAAGAGCTAAAGCTAACGCGTGTGTGTGCCAGTGTCTATTTATACTTCCGGGTATGCCGTCACATGTTACGTCATGACGTAATCACATTGGCTGCATGTGTGTGTGTGTGTGTGTGTGTGTGTGAGAAAACACATGGAAGTCTGTGAACATTAAAACATCATACATCAAAAAATTTGAAAAGTTAACATTCCAAACCAATTATTGTGAGCTGGATGGCGCGATTGACCAATCAGAATCCAGTACTCTACAGAGCCGTGTGACGGATCGCAGTAAACGCTGTGTTTTGTTGCAGACGGGCGAGTGTTACCTGGGAATGCGCTGAGGTCGGGGTTCTTGTTGCACAAGTCGGTGTCGCAGCACATGGGGAAGATGCCGGTGTCGTCTTTGGTGGAGGGCGCGCACACGAAGGGCCGGTCGCGCGGGATTAGCTCGGTGTCGCTAATGCACCAGCTCTGCTGAGTGGTGACGCTCCCCTGACGCGTGATGGACACGTAGCACAGCCCGTCCGTCGCACACGTGTGGTTCGGGCACCGGTGACAGTAGCACTGCAGGCCTGAGGACACACACACACACACGAGGACAAACATTTAATTTAGTCAAACCTCCATTTAAAACTAAAGACAATGAGATGAACATCTTTACACAACAGTTACAATGAAATGTCAGAAAGACATCAAATGTGTCCTTGCGTTCAAATGGAGTTAAAAACAGAACAGCTGATTGGCCGACGTGTGGCTTTTCACAACAACAACAAAATTGATTATCAATTAATTTGCTATTTTTTAAGAATAATTATTAATCTTACCAAAACAATTAAAAATTTAAGTTTGAACTCAATGTGACCAAATTACAGATTTTCATAAATCACACTGAATAGCAGCACCACTTATTGAACAATCACTTAATACAGTCACTTAATATATTTATTACATGGCTTGGTTGAATTCTTATGTAGAATGCAGTGTGTTATTTCTTGATAATGCTGCTAAGTATAACACACCGTTGCCATGAAAAACAGAGCGTTGCTATGGATGCAGGATTCTAACCGTAGAGACGGAACGGACTATTTTCTTTAGCGGAAGCAATACAATCGTTTTTAAATCAATAAACTCCTTTTTAAATCAATATTTTGAGTCAAATTATTGATTTATTTGCTGGGTAGCCATGTAATAAGCGGGATAATGTAGAGCGAGACCGAAGGCGAGACCGAAGCTCTGTCATATCGGCTACATAACATTATAATAAGAACATCATTATTGTGTGTTTGGGACATGGATTTTAAATTTTAATGGTGAGACTTTTGTTTTTGTAATCAGGCTCACAGACACACACACAGACAGACACACACACACACACACACACACACACACACACACACACACACAGACAGACACACAGACACAGACACACAGACACACACACACAGACAGACACACAGACAGACACACACACACACACACACACACACACACACACACTCACACACACACACACTCACACACTCACACACACACACACTCACACACACACACTCAGCTGTGAGACGCCAGTAATATCAGCCCAGTGATAGTGAAGGTCACTGTGAGAAACTGTGGAGGTGGAAGGAAACACACGAGACGAGGACTGGAGGAAAACAAGCTCACAGTCCAGACCGCTCACACACACACACACACACACACACACACACACACACTCACACACACACACAAGGGCATGACGGTACCAGCTTATATCTTGGTTTCGGTTCAATAAAAAAAGATACAGATATTAATATTTAATAGAATAATAATAATAATTAGTGTTGATGTTTGTTATTAAGTTACATTACTTTAATTTACATGAGATTTTATTAATGCAACTGTAACGAAACGACTAAAATAAATTCAATATTTTATAATAAAAATGTAATAAATTCTGGTGACAATTCAACAGAATGAGTTTATTAAAGCACAGCGAGAACAACGGGAGCAGGAGAGTGGATCGTCAGTCGTAAAGTTGAAAGATGACAGAAACACAGATGACTGTCCAGATGATGGGGGATCGTGGACCGAACAACTGATGTGATGTGGTCAGAGTGAGGTGACAATGACAAACCCTAGACCAGTGCCATTACAATAGGCAGATTTACTCAAAAGTGATTAACATTTTTGGAAAGTTCAAGGCATGGAGCCGATGACTCCCACCGAAGCTCCTCATGATCCGGCAAGAGTTCAGGAACCGGAAAAAGTTACTCCCGTGAAAATATGCTGACCACACCTACAGTTATGAAGAGAGGAGAGAGGGATGAAGAAGAGAGGAGAGAGGAGAGAGGGATGAAGAAGAGAGGGATGAAGAAGAGAGGAGAGAGGGATGAAGAGAGGAGAGAGGGATGAAGAAGAGAGGAGAGAGGAGAGAGGGATGAAGAAGAGAGGAGAGAGGGATGAAGAAGAGAGGAGAGAGGAGAGAGGGATGAAGAAGAGAGGGATGAAGAAGAGAGGAGAGAGGGATGAAGAAGAGAGGAGAGAAGAAGAGAGGAGAGAGGAGAGAGGGATGAAGAAGAGAGGGATGAAGAAGAGAGGAGAGAGGGATGAAGAAGAGAGGAGAGAGGAGAGAGGGATGAAGAAGAGAGGAGAGAGGGATGAAGAAGAGAGGAGAGAGGGATGAAGAAGAGAGGAGAGAGGAGAGAGGGATGAAGAAAGGAGAGAGGCATGACCAGAAAAACCACAAGCAACAGTAAAGCCGGATCATTTTCCCGTCTAGACGCTTCAGAGACACGAACACTCAGGATCATCAGAGACTCCCTCGAGCTGCACACACAGTACAGGAGGACAGTGTAAAGACACAGCCTGACCTCTGACCTCTAACCTGACCTCTGACCCGAGTCCGCAGAGAAACAGTGACCTGAAGAACACAGGTCTGATCCAGAGTCAGCAGAAGATCCTGAGGAATGATGAGTGTGAAGAGTGTGTGAAGAGATCTGTGACGTCTGGACTGACAGCTGTCTGTCAAACACACACTCCATCTGAGATGCAGAGGAACTAACCGAAGCTCAGTGAGGAATCATCAGTATTTCTGACACACACACACACACACACACACACACACTCGCTGTAATGAGGAGATTATTTCTACGCCCAAACAAATCTGGTGTAGAAACAAGTTTCACTCGGTCAATTTCACAAACAATAGCAGAGAAACAGCCAGCACTGCCGACCCTGGAGACCCTGGAGACCCGGAGACCCTGGAGACCCTGGAGACCCTGGAGACCCTGGAGACCCTGGAGACCCGGAGACCCTGGAGACCCTGCCGACCCTGGAGAACCTGGAGACCCTGCCAACCCTGGAGACCCTGGAGACCCTGCAGACCCGGAGACCCTGGAGACCCTGCCGACCCTGGAGAACCTGGAGACCCTGGAGACCCTGCAGACCCGGAGACCCTGGAGACCCTGGAGACCCGGAGACCCTGGAGACCCGGAGACCCTGGAGACCCGGAGACCCTGGAGACCCTGGATACCCTGGAGACCCTGGAGACCCTGGAGACCCTGCCGACCCTGGAGACCCTGGAGACCCTGCCAACCCTGGAGACCCTGCCAACCCTGGAGACCCGGAGACCCTGGAGACCCGGAGACCCTGGAGACCCTGCCGACCCTGGAGACCCTGCCGACCCTGGAGACCCTGGAGACCCTGCCGACCCTGGAGACCCTGGAGACCCTGGAGATCCTGGAGACCCTGGAGATCCTGGAGACCCTGGAGACCCTGCCGACCCTGAAGACCCTGGAGACCCTGGAGACCCTGCCGACCCTGGAGACCCTGGAGACCCTGAAGACCCGGAGACCCTGGAGACCCTGAAGACCCGGAGACCCTGGAGACCCAGACTTCTCACGAGAGCACAAGCTGAATTTGCTCAGCAATAATGATGCTCATTAAATATGCCCTTGTATCCGAGCTGCACCAATCACAGCGGGTTATCTGATATAGGCGGGCCAGAGGCGAGATGATGACAGCGCTGTTGACGTCGAAGTCATTAGTAAACATTGCAAGATGGCTATGGATGAACACCAGTTGTTTGAAACGGCTTTGGCCGCTACAATGAACGAGTTAGACTTGGCTTTTTTATCTAAAACAGGAACAGAAGACGGCGCTCGAATCCTTCCTTTGCAAGAAGGGCGTTTTTGCTGTTTTGCCGACCGGATACGGCAAGAGTCTAATCTACCAGTTAGCTCCGCTGGTAGCTGAGCGTATGGGGCTTGTTGTGATTGGTTGTAGTGTTATCCAATTGCGTGCAGTGAGATTTTCAAATGCGTGTTTGGTGCCGCCCCTCGAGCTGGCTGAGCATCATTAGTCGACGCCAGACCAATAATCTTTCAGATCTAGGTCTGGATTCCCAGGCTGGTAATGCCTTGAATTTCAGGTGCAAGTCTGAAGTAGACTGATCTGAGATCATGGGGAACATCCGCTGGGATCTGCATCTTCATCGTGTCTCTTTCTTCATCGAGAAGATTCAACAAACACAGCAAAAAAAAAGTTTAATTCATATTTAAAACTGTTAAATATAACAAACGTATCACTAGTATAGTATTTTAAATTGATAGTTTTAGAATTTAATTTAATGAGTTAATATATTTATTTTAGGTAAATTTAACAATTTTAAGCATTAACTGCATAAATTGGTCTATTTGTTATTTTATTAATATACTGATCAATGATCAAATCATTTCTGCATTTTATTTTAAAGCACTGCATGTGATCAACATGTTAATTAAAGCCACTATTAAATCAAAATTGACAATTATTTTTTATGGAATATCGCAGTGTTTATTGTAAATGAGTTATGGGTGCACATCATCATTATTGTGTTAATAATGTTGAATTAGAAAAAGTTCCTCTTGCAGCATCTCTTCTCTTCTCTGATGATGAGGGCGGGGCTTTAACCTGTCACTCACATGAGATCAGCCAATAGCAAACCACAACCATCCAAACAACTCCCCACAGACAATCAAGCCCCGCCCACATTTAATCTTGTTCCAGAAGCGATTCACTCGATATACGCCACAATAGAGGAGAAAAGACCAGCACAACTTCCCTCTCATCACGAGTTTAAATAATCAAAAGTCCAATAATAAATCATCTCTAGTACAGAAACAGTCTTCTACTGTTCTAAAAATCTGACACTTTTTGACAAACATATACACTTTAATAAAATAGTGTTGGCATTGGATCTTGACATTTCTGCAGACATCCGTCTCAAACACAAGGATTGTTGTGAAGCCTTGAATCTCAAACATCCTCAATTAAAGTCAATAACTGCTGTGGCAGTGAATCCAACGGGATGACTACAAGCAATCGGGACAAAGTGGGAGATATGGATTGCCAGTATTGATAAAGGAAGAGAACCGGAGAACTGGAGCCACGCCCTCATGCAGATCGCCATGGTTACGGGCTCAGAGCGTCGCTAGGCAACAGGCAAACAATGCGCCGCGGTCGGTGCGGGATAATCCGGGGTTTCTCTCGGATCAACAGAGGAACAAAGATCTGGACTGATAAGCAGAAACAAAAAGCAAAGTCAGTGTTGTGAAAGGTCAGGAGTGTTTGCTGGGAGTTGGGATTATCCTCTGGGAACTGCAGTAAACCCAGAGCTGTGTGAACTGAAGCGGTGTGAACACAGGTATACATCACTGAAACTGTGGGCTTTAAGTGCATGTGTGTGTCCCAGCAGTCCTCGGATGATCCCACTGAACATGAGGGGTTTCATGTGGACCGGAATGTTTTCATCTTCCTGAACAGGGATCGTGAGCGTCTTCAGGTTTAGTCGGCCGGTGCTGCGATACAGTCCTGTACTGATTATGCAAACTCTAATAAGAGATAAACCGCAGAGGAGTCAGAAATACTGGGTCTGACACACAACATTAATTATTCATAATTAATTATTGATTTAATGAAGTTTAAAAAAAGGCGGTAAAAAGATTGTTTGGGGATTATAGTGAGGATTTTGTGTGTGATAAATGTTAATAATGAACGTATTTTAAATGTAAACATGTTTATTTTGTAATTAACATTGGTTAGGAGATATTACCTCGTCACTTTTACATTTGCCTCCATTTCTGTGTGGAGTGTGTGTGTGTGAGTGTGTGTGTGTGTGTGTGTGTGTGTGTGTGTGTGTGTGTGTGAGAGTGAGTGTGTGTGTGTGTGTGTGTGTGTGTGTGAGTGAGTGAGTGCGTGTGTGTGTGTGTGTGTGTGTGTGTGTGAGTGAGTGCGTGTGAGTGTGTGTGTGTGTGTGTGTGTGTGTGTGTGTGTGTGTGTGTGTGTGTGTGTGTGAGAGTGAGTGTGTGTGTGTGTGTGAGTGCGTGTGTGTGTGTGTGTGTGTGTGTGTGTGTGTGTGTGTGTGTGTGTGTGTGTGAGCGTGTGTGCGTGTGTGTACGGGACACTTGCTGTTTTGTACAGTTTTGTAAACTTGTCAAATAAATTAAAATCAAATAAGTCAACATCTTTAGGCATTAAAACTAAACAAAACTACACTATAAAACAAAACAGACACACAAAATAAAAACAACAAAATAACAAAACAACCACGAAATAAAACATAATGACTACAAAGTTAAACAAAACAACAAAATTAAACTAAACAAAATAAAACAAAACAACAAAAACAAAAACAGCTAATTAAATTAAACAAAACAACAAAATTAAACTAAACAAAATAAAACAAAACAACAAAAACAAAAACAGCAAATTAAATTAAACAAAACACAAAAACAACAACAAAAATAAGCAAAACAACAAAATTAAAAACCACGAAACAAAACACAAAGGCTCGCGCTTCGATTTGCGAAATATTTCTCTTTCGCATTGCCTGAAAGACCTCCTCATGCGGGCGTACACACTTTTTTGCGATAAATGTGAGTTTTTGCGAAATTAAACGTGTTTTCAATTCACAATTCCAATTTGGTTAATTTGAAGAGTAATGTAAACGTCCTGTTAGAGTGATGAAGTACGGAGTGATGATGGTGATGAACTGTAGGGTTGGGGTTAGATTAGGGTCAGCTGACTGAAATGATGCATTATGTGTTATTGCTACACGTAACGTAACAGGCACTACAATAAAGTCTGAGTTTCAGCGTTTATTTTAGTTTACGGCCAGGAAGCGCAGAGCAACACTCGTGAGCATCGGTCAGGGTTTGATTATTGAGCAGCTCTTTCATGACCGTATCTGACAAACAGGACGATCGATATCCTCTGTGTGTCTCTGTGCTCCTCTGTGTGTCTCTGTGCTCCTCTGTGTGTCTCTGTGTGTCTCTGTGCTCCTCTGTGTGTCTCTGTGTGTCTCTGTGCTCCTCTGTGTGTCTCTGTGTGTCTCTGTGTGTCTCTGTGTGTCTCTGTGTGTCTCTGTGCTCCTCTGTGTGTCTCTGTGTGTCTCTGTGCTCCTCTGTGTGTCTCTGTGTCTCTGTGTGTGTCTCTGTGTGTCTCTGTGCTCCTCTGTGTGTCTCTGTGTGTCTCTGTGCTCCTCTGTGTGTCTCTGTGCTCCTCTGTGTGTCTCTGTGCTCCTCTGTGTGTCTCTGTGCTCCTCTGTGTGTCTCTGTGTGTCTCTGTGTGTCTCTGTGCTCCTCTGTGTGTCTCTGTGCTCCTCTGTGTGTCTCTGTGTCTCTGTGTGTCTCTGTGCTCCTCTGTGTGTCTCTGTGTGTCTCTGTGCTCCTCTGTGTGTCTCTGTGCTCCTCTGTGCTCCTCTGTGCTCCTCTGTGTGTCTCTGTGCTCCTCTGTGTGTCTCTGTGTGCTCCTCTGTGTGTCTCTGTGTCTCTGTGCTCCTCTGTGTGTCTCTGTGCTCCTCTGTGTGTCTCTGTGTGCTCCTCTGTGCTCCTCTGTGTGTCTCTGTGCTCCTCTGTGTGTCTCTGTGCTCCTCTGTGCTCCTCTGTGTGTCTCTGTGTGTCTCTGTGCTCCTCTGTGTGTCTCTGTGCTCCTCTGTGTGTCTCTGTGCTCCTCTGTGTGTCTCTGTGCTCCTCTGTGTGTCTCTGTGCTCCTCTGTGTGTCTCTGTGCTCCTCTGTGTGTCTCTGTGCTCCTCTGTGTGTCTCTGTGCTCCTCTGTGTGTCTCTGTGCTCCTCTGTGTGTCTCTGTGCTCCTCTGTGTGTCTCTGTGCTCCTCTGTGTGTCTCTGTGCTCCTCTGTGTGTCTCTGTGCTCCTCTGTGTGTCTCTGTGCTCCTCTGTGTGTCTCTGTGTCTCTGTGTGTCTCTGTGTGTCTCTGTGTGTCTCTGTGCTCCTCTGTGTGTCTCTGTGCTCCTCTGTGTGTCTGTGTGTGTCTGTGTGTCTCTGTGCTCCTCTGTGTGTCTCTGTGCTCCTCTGTGTGTCTCTGTGTGTCTGTGTGTCTCTGTGTGTCTCTGTGCTCCTCTGTGTGTCTCTGTGCTCCTCTGTGCTCCTCTGTGTGTCTCTGTGCTCCTCTGTGCTCCTCTGTGCTCCTCTGTGTGTCTCTGTGCTCCTCTGTGCTCCTCTGTGTGTCTCTGTGCTCCTCTGTGCTCCTCTGTGTGTCTCTGTGCTCCTCTGTGTGTCTCTGTGTGTCTATGTGCTCCTCTGTGCTCCTCTGTGTGTCTCTGTGTGTCTCTGTGCTCCTCTGTGTGTCTCTGTGCTCCTCTGTGTGTCTCTGTGCTCCTCTGTGCTCCTCTGTGTGTCTCTGTGCTCCTCTGTGTGTCTCTGTGCTCCTCTGTGTGTCTCTGTGTCTCTGTGTGTCTCTGTGTGTCTCTGTGTGTCTGTGTGTCTCTGTGCTCCTCTGTGTGTCTCTGTGTGTCTGTGTGTCTCTGTGCTCCTCTGTGTGTCTCTGTGTGTCTCTGTGTGTCTCTGTGTCTCTGTGTGTCTCTGTGTGTCTCTGTGCTCCTCTGTGTGTCTCTGTGTGTCTGTGTGTCTCTGTGCTCCTCTGTGTGTCTCTGTGTGTCTCTGTGTCTCTGTGCTCCTCTGTGTGTCTCTGTGTGTCTCTGTGTCTCTGTGTGTCTCTGTGTGTCTCTGTGTCTCTGTGCTCCTCTGTGTGTCTCTGTGCTCCTCTGTGTGTCTCTGTGCTCCTCTGTGTGTCTCTGTGTGTCTCTGTGTGTCTCTGTGTGTCTCTGTGTGTCTCTGTGCTCCTCTGTGTGTCTCTGTGTGTCTGTGTGTCTCTGTGCTCCTCTGTGTGTCTCTGTGTGTCTCTGTGTCTCTGTGCTCCTCTGTGTGTCTCTGTGCTCCTCTGTGTGTCTCTGTGTGTCTCTGTGTCTCTGTGCTCCTCTGTGTGTCTGTGTGTCTCTGTGTGTCTCTGTGTCTCTGTGCTCCTCTGTGTGTCTCTGTGTGTCTCTGTGTGTCTCTGTGTCTCTGTGCTCCTCTGTGTGTCTCTGTGTGCCTGTGTGTCTCTGTGCTCCTCTGTGTGTCTCTGTGTGTCTGTGTGTCTCTGTGCTCCTCTGTGTGTCTCTGTGCTCCTCTGTGTGTCTCTGTGTGTCTCTGTGTGTCTGTGTGTCTCTGTGCTCCTCTGTGTGTGTCTGTGTGTCTCTGTGTGTCTGTGTGTCTCTGTGCTCCTCTGTGTGTGTGTCTGTGTGTCTCTGTGTGTCTCTGTGCTCCTCTGTGTGTGTCTGTGTGTCTGTGTGTCTCTGTGTGTCTCTGTGTGTCTGTGTGTCTCTGTGTGTCTCTGTGTGTCTCTGTGTGTCTCTGTGTGTCTCTGTGTGTCGCACTGTAACGCTTCTAATGGCGCGATATAAGACAGAGGTGTTCTCTAACGACGGCTGGATGATCCTGCGTGTGGACTGGGATTCTGCGGAGTGAAAGCTCTGAGAGTCGTTTCTCTGTGTTTCTGAACTACAGCACTCTTGTTACCGCAGGAGAGAAACACAGACGCAGGTAAACACACACACACACACACACACACACATTCATATTCATGAGTGTTTAACAGCGAAGACATTGGCTGATTCATGAGGTGTGTGTATTTACAGCACCACAGGTGTGTGACGCCTCGCTCAAGGCTGGCCAACATGAGTCTCAGAGTGTGTGTGTTCCAGAGCGAGGACAGTGTGTGCTGGAACACGTCTTCCCTGACGACACACACTCCGCTGTTTAGTCTAGTGGAAATACACTGAAGGTTCGCCTGGACTCGAGGCTATCCAGACTAATCACACCGGAGAGGGAAAACAGGACAAACCGAGCATTACTACACACATTACTACACACATCAACTACACACATTACTACACACATCAACTACACACATTACTACACACATCAACTACACACATTACTACACACATCAACTACACACATTACTACACACATTACTACACACATCAACTACACACATTACTACACACATTACTACACACATCAACTACACACATTACTACACACATTACTACACACACACACACACACATTACTACACACATTACTACACACATCACTACACACATCAACTACACACATTACTACACACATTACTACACACATCAACTACACACATTACTACACACATTACTACACACACACACACACACACATTACTACACACATTACTACACACATCACTACACACATCAACTACACACATCACTACACACACATTACCACACACATTACTACACACATCAACTACACACATTACTACACACATCAACTACACACATTACTACACACACACACACACACACACACACACACATTACTACACACACACACACACACACACATATTACTACACACATTACTACACACATCAACTACACACATCAACTACACACATCAACTACACACACATTACCACACACATTACTACACACATCAACTACACACATTACTACACACATCAACTACACACATTACTACACACACACACACACACACACACACACATTACTACACACATCACTACACACATTACTACACACATCAACTACACACATCACTACACACACATTACCACACATTACTACACACATCAACTACACACATTACTACACACATCAACTACACACATCACTACACACACATTACCACACATTACTACACACATCAACTACACACATTACTACACACATCAACTACACACATTACTACACACACATTACCACACACATTAACTACACACATTACTACACACACATCAACTACACACATCAACTACACACATCAACTACACACATTACTACACACATCAACTACACACAACACAATTAACTGCTTTTGAAGAGACTCATCCAGACACTATTATTTGCTCTACACTGTAAAAAAAAATCTTAATTTTAACGGTAAAATGTGATCGATCTAACCGTACATTTAATGTCATTTTACAGTAAAATACCATTAAATTTAGGTTTTGGAAGTGAAAAAGAACAAGTCATTGTATAGTTTAGTGAAAACCGTGCATTCCCTCAGTTCCCGCGTGACGCTTCACATTTGATGTATTTTTGTTGAAATAACTGTTTCTTCAGTTTTCTTCTAATGCGTTATGTACATTACAGTTTACATTTAATATCAGGGTTACATTTAATCTTGTTCAATTAATGTTTATGCATTTTTTAAATATCATGTGTGTTACCATGATGGTGTGTGTGTGAATGCCACTGTGCAGCTTCTATTGGTATTAACTTGACTGTGTAAAAGCTGCTTGTGATGAGCTTTGATTGATCATGTGACTCTCATCTCCACTGTGATTGGTGGTTGTCAGTGTATTACAATGGTACAAAACTGACATTAGTACTTCAATAGATCGGCAAATTAACATTTTATCAGATAATGAAATATGTTTTTTAACTGTAAATTAAGATAAATCTGTAAAACCTAAAATGCTGCTACCGTATTTTTTACAGTACATTCCTGGCATCCACAGCTGCCGGGGTTTTACCTGACACCTGATCTGACGTGAGATTCTGAGTCAGTTCTTCACTTTAGAATTTGGCCCAAATCTAACATGGATTAGAAAAGCAAATATGGCCAATCATGAATGTGTTTTGCCCAAGCGGAACCTTCCGGTCTCTCTCGTGAATCCAGCACTGAAGAGAGTTAAACTGCAGTTCATCCACTGGCCACTAGAGGCTGCAGAAGAGACTCAATCCCATAATCCCACATGTTAAAATGCCCAACTTTACAGCAGAAACACACATGTTTACAGTCTGGTGCTAACAGTGGTTTTGGTCTATAAAGCTGATGTTGCCCTTCATGACGACTGTGAGGGGGTGAATTATTTTATAACTCATCCGTTTAAATTATATTAAGCCGTCAAGTTCTGCATAATTAGGCGTGGCCACTTGAGTGACAGGTGGATTGCGCTGATGTCACTGCTAGCCGTATGTCTGCTAGCGTTAGCGTCACGTCACCTCAGCTAATCCGCCTCACTGCACACTGTAGTTTATCTTGGAGTGATGCGCGGCCAAGATGGCGACGGCCGGCTCCGCCCACTTTAGGCTTCAGAAACACTACGGGTGACGTCACACACACACTACGCCCAGTGCTTTACACAGTCTATGATTCTGACTTTACGGACGATGTTTTCAGTAAAAAGGCAGTGGACTGTTCTCATCTGAGCAGCGCCTGCAGTTCCCTCCACCTCCCTTCATCCGATGCCTTCTCCGTCAGATCCGAGAGGATCTCTGCACTGCTGTGACGGAGGAGAGAGAGGGAAGTGTGTGTAAACACTGACTCAGTGTTTGTCCTGCAGCTCTGAACGCGTCTGAATCTGCGGCTCACAGACACACAGCCGAGACTCTTCTGGGACGGTCGGCAGACGGAAAACCGGAAAACCACTCGCTCCACCAAAACAAAACCAGCGGCTGAACTCCAGCGGCCGATAATCACTGCGTGGCGATGACACTGATAGGGTTTGCTGAACTCCCACCCTAACACACACATTACACTGTGAAAACCCTGCAGTTTCAGCTCTGGCTTCTGATTGGTCCACAGCATTACTATCCCATGATGCCACAGGACTCCACTCATACCTTCTAAGGTCATTATTCAGTAGTAGATCCATCTCTAAAATCTAATGGGAAAAATTCATTTTGAAACAAACAGAACTTAAGTTTAGATTATTTTATATTACTGAGTTATATTTACAATAAACACCAACTAATGACCTACATGTCAGAAATACTGTTCAATTGGATTATTATTAAATGCAGTTTTTTTTTTATATTATAATATTTCTATCTGTCCTCTTAAGAGTTTTTTACTTTTAAACAAGGCTTTATCAAACCAACATTTATGTGAATTTCTTAAAAATGTTTTTTCTGTTTTCTAACAAAGCAATTTCCTGCAGTTCTGCATATAGTTTGCTACGTCACTTTAAATGGAGTTTAAAGAGCTCAATCTCAGTTGCACGACTGAAACTAGCCTGTGAAAGCCTGACTGTGACATCACTGAATCGGTTCAGTCAAGCGAGTCGGACTGATTCAGTGAACGATTCAAACCAGTGACTCATTATTCATTCACACTTATTCATTATAAAGCAGTTCGCCTCAATGCTGCTGTATCAGCTGAGTCTGACAGACTCACACACACACACACACACACCACTTTATCAGCGGTGATGTCTTGATCACAGAGCCGGCTCAACACCACAGCTCTTAAAGGGGTCATATAATGGCATTTTTGTACAAGCTAATATGATTCTTTAGGGTCTAAATGAAAAGTTTGTAATATACTTTAATTAAAAATTCTATTAGTATTGTAAGAAAACACTAATTTTACCTGGTCAAGAACAGCTCTGTTTTCAGCACGCCGTTTAAGTGCATGTGTCTTTAAATGCTAATGAGCTTTGCTGACCCCGCCCCTTTGTTCTGTGGGCGTTTGACACACACAAGGAGTATTGCCTTGACAACAGTTGAGGGTATATTTTGGAGAAAGAATGGCAGCGGGAGTCTCCGAGGACACATCTGTGCAACCGTATCAATTTGAACCGGAGTCGGACCCGGAACAAGATGATGGCCCCGAAGAAGTTCGACAATTAAGGCTCGAACAGGACGTTTCTGAATGGTTGGTTAACGTAATGTCACTTTGATCTATCTTTGTGTGCACTGGCAGGGTAGAGTAGTGAGGTACGAACGCTATGTGTACTGATGTATACGTTAGTTCATTGACAGATTGATGTTACAGCTAATGGTCATGAAAGACTTTTTTCTGTGTTCGTTATTACACCCGAGAACACCACAATCACTGAGACGCCATTCTCATAGACAGTGCTCCAGCGTATCAACAATGCAGACTATGATTGACAGCTCGCTCACGAGCGAGGGCAGGTCTGTGTTGAAACGCTGCTGTCAATCAACAATCGTGGGAGGGGCGTCTGATCTTGTGACGTCACACGGTCGGACGGCTTGATTTGAGACGGGAAACATATAAGGAGATAAAAAAAAAAAAACACTGGATGGATTAGTATCATTATATGATGGTTGTGTACAGGCACTGCCAACACACTCTTCAGTACAATCAACTTGTAAAAGTGCATGTACCATTATATGACCCCTTTAAACAAGTGCGTTTGCTTCTCACACAATCTATTTCTGTACAGTAGTTTGATGACACTCTCCTTCTCCAGCACTGCCTTCACTTCTGTCAGAGAGAGAACAAGACTCCGTGAGGAGACAGCGATGCTGGACTAGATCTGAACACATGATGATGATGACTGCGGACACCTTCCTGGAGGAACCCTGTTTGACTGTAACACACACACTCCTGTAACACACACACTCCTGCTGTCTCCGGCGGACTGTAACACATCTACTAGACTCTTATTCTCTCATCATTTGCTCACGTCAATCCAGACCTGCGACTGACTCTCCTCAAGAGATGTTCTCAAACATGACTTTCACTGTGTGGACAAAAGCATTCTGCACAACACTGTACATATTCAGGTCATTGTGTGCCAATCCAGCGAACTCCAGAGAGGTCAGCTGACACATTCTGTGATCGGGGTTTCCTAGCGGGACGACTCGCTCGTTTACCGATGAGATCATGTGAGCGTCTGAATCCAGATCATCTTTCAACGATTAATCGCCAAGCTCTAGTGATGAAAGACAAAATATTAAATATCATGGATCAAAATGACAGTTTTCAACTGAGATTTCACTTACTTTAGAAAGATGGCAGTATCATTATTTTAGTTTTTACACAGAGATTGGAAGATCTATTAGTTAAATCTGTGGACTTTAGTAATCTAAATCAGTTTTTTAAAAAGCAGGGAAAAGCAGTTTACGAGAGGTTCCCCCCAAAGCCTGCTTGCATGCAACTCGAGAAGTATTAAAGATATCTTAATATCCTTTCACATTTTGGTTCTTAATAAAGTTTAGTTTTGGTGTCTATAAGAGGATCTCAAAGTGGCTTCATGAGTACGTGGGTCACTTCGCATACACTGCATATCTCGCTTCCCTCAAAACAATGGCATAGAACTTGCCAAAAAAAATATTATTTCATTTCATATTATTTTAAAGATATCTTAATATAATTTCAGATTCTGTTTTTTAAAGCTTTCTTCCCCATCTACAAAACAGTAAATATTCATACATGGCATGTAATATCCTGGCTGTGTCTTTTCCCTCCGGTTGAGTCGAGACGGAGTGGCCCTGGCTTGGAACGAGTAAACGATGATAACTGATAATGATAATGTTTATTTTGGGTGGTTATTTGGGCCATTTATTAGTGATGGCGATATCTTCCATTAGCAGAGAAGTTCACTCAATTTAAATTGAAGCACGTCCCTTGAAACAGGCTAAGAGGAATGCTGTGATTATATTACTGAATGAAACAGGCCATTCAGGAAAAGCATCTCGTAAAGCCTCAGTTACGGTGATTCCTCCGAGCGGTGTCTGGATACGCTGTCGGATGGACGGGATCAGGGGATGAGCGGGATCAGGGCGCTCCGCCTCCACTTACGTGAAGACGTCTTCAGTATTTCAGCTCTTGGGAATGAAAAGGACTGGAGCGGATTCATCTAATGCCGAACACAAAGCAAGCAAGAAAGAAACTCTCGAGACAATGACACCGATTTTGGGAATCAATGGCAATTGGATTCCGCATCTGTGGAGCCTTTGGCTTCAGCCTCTAATGCAGTGATTGAATTATCTGGCATTGAAAAGCCAAGAGCGGCTCGATGTGTCGGGCGAGCGAGAGCTCAGGTGCGTTTCTCCGCCAAGGCGATCCACTGGTGTAATCCAGAACGCTTCATGAAGAGTGTGTTGTTCTCTTGCTGATTAAAGTGTGTGTCCAGTTTTCAGAGCCAAGATAATTAATCTGGATGTAAAGTGGAAGAGTGGAAGAGCGGAAGACCGGAAGAGCGGAAGAGGGGAAGAGCGGAAGAGGGGAAGAGCGGAAGAGGGGAAGAGCGGAAGAGCGGAAGAGCGGAAGAGTGGAAGAGCGGAAGAGGAAGAGGGGAAGAGCGGAAGAGGGGAAGAGCGGAAGAGGGGAAGAGCGGAAGAGCGGAAGACCGGAAGAGCGGAAGAGGGGAAGACCGGAAGACCGGAAGAGCGGAAGAGCGGAAGAGCGGAAGACCGGAAGAGTGGAAGACCGGAAGAGCGGTAGAGCGGAAGACCGGAAGAGCGGAAGAGGGGAAGACCGGAAGACCGGAAGACCGGAAGAGCGGAAGAGCGGAAGACCGGAAGAGCGGAAGAGGGGAAGACCGGAAGACCGGAAGACCGGAAGAGCGGAAGACCGGTAGAGCGGAAGACCGGAAGAGCGGAAGACCGGAAGACCGGAAGAGCGGAAGAGTGGAAGAGCGGAAGAGCGGAAGACCGGAAGAGCGGAAGACCGGAAGAGCGGAAGAGCGGAAGAGTGGAAGAGCAGAAGAGCGGAAGACCGGAAGAGCGGTAGAGCGGAAGACCGGAAGACCGGAAGAGCGGAAGACCGGAAGACCGGAAGAGCGGAAGAGTGGAAGAGCGGAAGACCGGAAGAGCGGTAGAGCGGAAGACCGGAAGAGCGGAAGAGCGGAAGAGTGGAAGAGCGGAAGAGGGGAAGAGCGGAAGACCGGAAGAGCGGAAGAGTGGAAGAGCGGTAGAGGGGAAGAGCGGAAGACCGGAAGAGTGGAAGAGTGGAAGAGCGGAAGAGGAAGAGGGGAAGAGTGGAAGAGCGGAAGAGCGGAAGACCGGAAGAGTGGAAGAGTGGAAGAGCGGAAGACCGGAAGAGTGGAAGAGTGGAAGAGGGGAAGAGCGGAAGAGGAAGAGGGGAAGAGGGGAAGAGCGGAAGAGGGGAAGAGTGGATTGGTTCACATTCCCAGACCACAAATCTCTCTCCACTGAGTTTGAAAGACCAAAGTTCCATCAAAGTGAAAAACTACGGTAACACTTTACAATAAGGTTCATTAGTTAACATTAGTTAATGTATTAATTAACATGAACTAACCATGAGCAATATATTTATTACTGTATTTATTCATCTTTGTTAATGTTAGTTAATAAAAATCCAGCTGTTCATTGTGTGTTCATGTTCACAGTGCATTAACTAATGTTAACAAATACAACCTTTGATTTTAATAATGTATTAGTAAATGTTGAAATTAATATTAACTAAGATTAATTAATGCTGTAGAAGTGCTGTTCATTCTTAGTTCATGTTAAAGGTGCTGTATGTAGGATCCAGCGGCCTCTAGCGGTGATGTTTCAGATTGCAACAACAGCGCTCGTGCTCGTGAAAAGCAATAAAGTTACAACTGTAGTCTTTCACATCAGATAACGTTAGCAAATGGTCGGCGTTAGCTGGCGAACTAATGATGTCTAACTTGAGCCAACTAAAGCACAAAATCACAATATATTTTACATGCTTTGAAGTATTGTTAGCTTACCTGTCTAAAAGGATGAAAGCCAACTCAGGGTCTGTTTTTATACCTAAAACAAAGCGGAGGTCTCTCCATAATTCAAACGCTCTGCCAATGTTGATCCGTGTTTTCGTCCTGAGTCGATCCGATTGACGTTTGGCCTGACGAGCTTCAGCAGATAATTTTTTTTTTTTTTTGGAGTTTGTGTTGGAGTCTGTGTTGTGCTGGAGGCAGGTCGTTTTTTGGTGTTATCAGAGCCATTCTCTGGTGTTATCAGACTCCATGTCGTTAGCTGCAGTGCCGTCGCAATAGACTGTATATATAAAACGGAGAGGCTCGGGAGCGCGCATGCACGTCACATCCGGTGGATTTCGCAGAAAATCCGACCCGGAGACTTCACATAAAAATAGGAATACTGGCCTTCAGAGGTAATAGCAAAACGCGAAAAGTGGATCATTGTAATGTGTGATTACAACCCCTTCACAGACGGGCAATAAAAAAAGGATTCATTTTATAAAAAAAGTTACATACAGCACCTTTAACTAAGGTAGTAAACTAATGTTATCTAATGAACCTTATTGTAAAGTGTTGCCAGAAAGACTATATGAACGACAGTATCAAACATTCATACATCCATAATGTGAAGCTTCACTGGATGTTTAACAAGGAACAAAAAGCAATTTTATTGCTCCAATAAGGAAGAAAATTTTGATTTTATGGCTACAAATTAAGAACATTCATCCACAACTTCATAATCTGTGGCCATGCTTTATTAATGTGTGCACTAGTGTTAGTTACATCATTGTGTTAGTTAACACTAGTGTTAGTTACATCAGGAGTTGTGCCCTTGTTTTAGTTCAACTGTGGCCATGATTTAACTCAAATAAAAGAACACATTTGTGAGAATGAATGAATAATTTCTGCCCGTGATATGTTGTTTTCCCGCCGATACTCTGATGAATCATGCAAAATAAGAACATAAAACTGAAAGTTTTTAGTTAAATGTTGTGCTCTTTATAAATGGACCAAACATCAGCTAAACTCACCCATAAACAACATGAGATTATCATCTGAACTGAGCCTCAATAACTGGCAAAATGGTAACACCATGGTATTTAAATATTTACCACAGTATTGCGTGATTACCATTGTGTGTGTGTGTGTGTGTGTGTGTGTGTTACATTACATGGTGAACTTAAAGAATACAGTGGTATTACAAGGTCTACACACCATCACATGGTACAAGTCCAAATCAAAGCATTGTAATATTAGCAATATTCATTTTGAAGTGCAAGTTGAGATTGATTTCTCTTGCTAAGCTGCTAATATCTCTAATGTCTCGACACAGCTGTTTCTGCAAAGCCCATGATCCATCTCAATGCTTCACAACCCATCATACACACACACACACACACACACAAGACCAGGAACAGCATCGCAAAACACAGCGAAGTCCACAGCTCTGCTCTGATTGGTGGAACAGAAGCGGCCCGGGGTTTAGGAGAGATACAGAGACTCCTGTAATACGGTAATATGGCAAAAGAATAATTAAATACACTTATGTCAAGACAGACACAGTTTGGTTGTGAAAAGAAGTGGCACTCGTGTGAGAGAGACTCGTGTGAGAGAGACTCGTGTGAGAGATCAGGGATGTGTTGAAGACCGTGTCGGGTCAGGACAGTCTGATGTAAACTCACGCTTGGTTGTTGGATAATTGCGGTATGAATTATGGAAGCCAGTTTTCATCATAAACATATCTGTTACTAGACTAATATTTTCTTTAGGTATCAACGAAATAACCTCTATTAGTAAAAAATAATTCCTTGCACATTCAAAGGCCCGCTGGAAACACTTCTTCCGGCTCTGAGGTGCACATCTGATGGACAGAGCTCTGGGACATTCATCAACCCTTTTATAAAGAGCCAATCGGTATTACTTACATCACAGCATGAGCCACGGCTGTGTGCAAATCTGCCTAAACTCTTCTATATAGAGCCCTGTTAGAGAGGAAGTTGCACTCATTCAACCCCATAATGCACATCAATAACGAGAGGACGATCAATGTACACTGAATGAAATGAACATCCAGAGACTTCGGCACACATTCGCTCACTCGTTCCCTTCAGTGGTGTGTGTTACCGCAGTGATGTAGGGTATAGTGAACCAGTAATGTCAGTAATGTAGGGTATAGTGAACGAGTAATGTAGGGTATAGTGAACCAGTAATGTCAGTAATGTAGGGTATAGTGAACCAGTAATGTCAGTAATGTAGGGTATAGTGAACGAGTAATGTAGGGTATAGTGAACCAGTAATGTCAGTAATGTAGGGTATAGTGAACCAGTAATGTCAGTAATGTAGGAACCAGTAATGTCAGTAATGTAGGGTATAGTGAACCAGTAATGTCAGTAATGTAGGGTATAGTGAACGAGTAATGTAGGGTATAGTGAACCAGTAATGTCAGTAATGTAGGGTATAGTGAACGAGTAATGTAGGGTATAGTGAACCAGTAATGTCAGTAATGTAGGGTATAGTGAACCAGTAATGTCAGTAATGTAGGAACCAGTAATGTCAGTAATGTAGGGTATAGTGAACGAGTAATGTAGGGTATAGTGAACCAGTAATGTCAGTAATGTAGGAACCAGTAATGTCAGTAATGTAGGGTATAGTGAACCAGTAATGTAGGGTATAGTGAACCAGTAATGTCAGTAATATAGGGTATAGTTAACCAGTAATGTCAGTAATGTAGGGTATAGTGAACCAGTAATGTCAGTAATGTAGGGTATAGTTAACCAGTAATGTCAGTAATGTAGGGTATAGTTAACCAGTAATGTCAGTAATGTAGGGTATAGTTAACCAGTAATGTCAGTAATATAGGGTATAGTGAACCAGTAATGTCAGTAATGTAGGGTATAGTTAACCAGTAATGTCAGTAATGTAGGGTATAGTGAACCAGTAATGTCAGTAATGTAGGGTATAGTGAACGAGTAATGTAGGGTATAGTGAACCAGTAATGTCAGTAATGTAGGGTATAGTGAACCAGTAATGTCAGTAATGTAGGAACCAGTAATGTCAGTAATGTAGGGTATAGTGAACCAGTAATGTCAGTAATGTAGGGTATAGTGAACGAGTAATGTAGGGTATAGTGAACCAGTAATGTCAGTAATGTAGGGTATAGTGAACGAGTAATGTAGGGTATAGTGAACCAGTAATGTCAGTAATGTAGGGTATAGTGAACCAGTAATGTCAGTAATGTAGGAACCAGTAATGTCAGTAATGTAGGGTATAGTGAACGAGTAATGTAGGGTATAGTGAACCAGTAATGTCAGTAATGTAGGAACCAGTAATGTCAGTAATGTAGGGTATAGTGAACCAGTAATGTAGGGTATAGTGAACCAGTAATGTCAGTAATGTAGGGTATAGTTAACCAGTAATGTCAGTAATGTAGGGTATAGTGAACCAGTAATGTCAGTAATGTAGGGTATAGTTAACCAGTAATGTCAGTAATGTAGGGTATAGTTAACCAGTAATGTCAGTAATGTAGGGTATAGTTAACCAGTAATGTCAGTAATGTAGGGTATAGTGAACCAGTAATGTCAGTAATGTAGGGTATAGTTAACCAGTAATGTCAGTAATGTAGGGTATAGTGAACCAGTAATGTAGGGTATAGTGAACCAGTAATGTAGGGTATAGTGAACGAGTAATGTCAGTAATGTAGGGTATAGTGAACCAGTAATGTAGGGTATAGTGAACGACTAATGTAGGGTATAGTGAACCAGTAATGTAGGGTATAGTGAACCAGTAATGTAGGGTATAGTGAACCAGTAATGTAGGGTATAGTGAACGAGTAATGTAGGGTATAGTGAACCAGTAATGTAGGGTATAGTGAACGACTAATGTAGGGTATAGTGAACCAGTAATGTAGGGTATAGTGAACCAGTAATGTAGGGTATAGTGAACCAGTAATGTAGGGTATAGTGAACGAGTAATGTAGGGTATAGTGAACCAGTAATGTAGGGTATAGTGAACCAGTAATGTAGGGTATAGTGAACGAGTAATGTCAGTAATGTAGGGTATAGTGAACCAGTAATGTAGGGTATAGTGAACGACTAATGTAGGGTATAGTGAACCAGTAATGTAGGGTATAGTGAACCAGTAATGTAGGGTATAGTGAACCAGTAATGTAGGGTATAGTGAACGAGTAATGTAGGGTATAGTGAACCAGTAATGTAGGGTATAGTGAACCAGTAATGTAGGGTACAGTGAACGAGTAATGTAGGGTATAGTGAACCAGTAATGTAGGGTATAGTGAACCAGTAATGTAGGGTATAGTGAACGAGGTATGATTTCAGATACAGTTTATAATTTGTTAACTACCACTTGGTTGCAGGGAGAACAAGCTGGTTGGCTGGTGTTGTAAAGGTATGCCAGCTTCCTTGGCTATTTCTATGGTAAATAAGTTAAAATACTGTAATAAGAGCAAATTAAAAACCTATAGGTTTTTAACGTTTGCTTTAGATAACTCTAAAACTGTGTCCTAACCCGACGTGATCTGGTGCGATTCAAGCAATAAACGATTTGTTTGTCCACACAGACAACATGAGATGCGACAGTGTGGTAGGAGTCTCTGCAAGCACACTGCACTCACAACCAAATCAATCAAAATTCACAGCCAATCAGAAGAGAGTGTGGTAGGAGTCTCTGCAAGCACACTGCACTCACAACCAAATCAATCAAAATTCACAGCCAATCAGAAGAGAGTGTGGGCGGAGTCTCTCTGCAAGCGCACTGCACTCGTAACCAAATCAATCAAAACTCACAGCCAATCAGAAGAGCGTGTGGGCGGAGTGGGCGTGACATCTTTTATCAAGTGTCGTGGCACATCTGGTTAGTATGGTGTAAAATAGATTCAGGGTTTACAGGTAGTATAAGAGGGCGGGACATGATTGGATCTGATTGGACAATAGTCATCAATATTTTTGCTGTTTTCCTAAAAGAGAAAGACTGCATTTTAAGTTATTCTGTCAATGCTTGGGACCGCACAAATACTGTAAAGTGAATGTTAGAGTCTAAGCGTGGCACAAAGGAATGATCCCGGAGCTGCTCCAGTGCTTTAACAGGAGAGACTGGGAAACAGGCTTCGCATCTTGTGGCTCTTCATCAAAGAAAGCCAGTCGCTCGCGCTCACCTTCGTGTGCAGTGGAATTAATTACCCCCCGTTCCCTGGCAACCACAATCCCTGCGCCCGCTGGCTCACACACACACACACACACACGTCACATGTGAACGCATCCGCACACGAGACTCCCTTCCCCCTTCTCATCCGAGTCGAGGAGCGAAACCCTTTCTCACCACACAAGGGATCCTGAAGTCATTTCCATAGGTCAGTTAACCCCTGACGCCCCTCACCGCCAGCCTTTGTCCTCGACAGATGTGGGTCCGGATCAGATGGAGCGCTGCCCGACCTCCCCCAATAAGCCTTATGCTATACGTGCTTTTGTCTGCACACTGATGAAGAATCTGAGTATTGGTGAGGAAGGGCCTGAAAGCTCGCCCATACATGATCATCCAGATCTCAATGACAAAAACAGCTCGAAAAACAGGTTCACATGGAATAGCAGATTTATTTCAGAGCCGACTGGTTGTGGATCTGAAATGGTAGAACGTGTTCAACCGAACTGAAAATGGTGCGACATTATTAGCAGAAAGCATTAGTAAATTAGCCAATGTATTTAAAGCTGCAGCGTGTAATTTATGCAGCATTAGCGGCACCAAACAGAAGTGAAATCTGTCTGAAAGGCCTATTTGTTAATCCTGAGCATTTATGAGCCTCTGTCTCTGGTAAAGCATCTAAACTATTGCAGTGAAATACTACCAACTTAAAGACAGAAAAAAAGCCTTTTCATGCTAAGCATGGTTACGGTCTACCTGTAGATAACCAGAAACATTCAACAATTAGGCCTCGCTACTTCAGTAATTAAACACTGCAACTTTAATACAGCAGGAGGTTCTGCAAGGAAAAACCCCATTCATTTTCTACAAAGGGGAATTGATTTTTAACTTATAAAACTGTGAAAGACAGCAATACCAGGTTATGCTAAATGCTTCTGTTCAAGCCATCCGCCCAAATGATTTCAACTTATTTTTAAATAATCACATTTAAAGTCCCCCTGTGGTGAAATCCAGCTTTTAATGTTGTTTATGTGTCTATGTGGTGTTTTTAATGTGCTTTAAGACAAAGCATGTGTAAGTTCATAAGTCGACACCATTGCTGAGTATTTCCTCCTTAAAACTGCAGTGAACCAAAGACAGTCTCAAACACACGCTTTGAAATCGCTGGTGTTTCTGACGTCACAAACTACCTTGTAACCAATCAGATCAACGTGTGATCGTCAACCAGTGGATCTCTGAGCTGAGGGAGTGAGCGGAGGCGGGGCTCATTTGCATATTCAGAGAACCGCGCATACTAAATGAGGCAAGGGTGTCGAGTTACAGACTACAGTCAAGATATTTTAAGGCATGATGACATTTTTTTTCAAGGAAAAAACATTTAAATATGTCATTTTGGTGATTAAAGATGAGCTTTAAAGGGATACTCCACTTTTTTCGGAAATAAGCTCATTTTACATCTCCCCCAGAGTTAAACAGTTGAGTTTTACCGTTTTAGAATCCATTCAGCCGAACTCCGGTTCTGACGGTACCACTTTTAGCATAGCTTAGCACAGATCATTGATTCTGATTAGTCCAGTAGCATTTCTTTCAAAATGACCAAAAAGTTTCAATATTTTTCCTATTTAAAACTTGACTCTTCTGTAGTTAAACCGTGTACTAAGATCGACGGAAAATGAAAAGTTGCGATTTTCTAAGCCTATATGACTAGGAACTACTCTCATTCCAGCGTAATAATCAAGGAACTGTGTGTCTGTACCATGGGTGCAGCAGGCGTAGTGATATGACGCAGCGCCTGAAAATAGTCCCCAGCTCGGTAACTTCTTCCAACGTGACCGGGACTAAGTTTGTCTAACCTATTAGACCTATTTTCAGGCGCTGCGTCATATCACTACGCCTGCTGCACCCATGGTACAGCCGCACAGTTCCTTGATTATTACGCCGGAATGAGAGTAGTTCCTAGTCATATAGGCTTAGAAAATCGCAACTTTTCATTTTCCGTCGATCTTAGTACACGGTTTAACTACAGAAGAGTCAAGTTTTAAATAGGAAAAATATTGAAACTCTTTGGTCATTTTGAAAGAAATGCTACTGGACTAATCAGAATCAATGATCTGTGCTAAGCTATGCTAAAAGTGGTACCGTCAGAACCGGAGTTCGGCTGAATGGATTCTAAAACGGTAAAACTCAACTGTTTAACTCTGGGGGAGATGTAAAATGAGCTTATTTCCGAAAAAAGTGGAGTATCCCTTTAAGGGATGAAATGATTGAAAACTTTACCCATGATTCTGCAGAGAAATCTCCACCAATCAGAGCACATCATGCCAAAAGCACACTTTAACTCCGCCCACTCCTAATTCATAATTCAGGTTCAAGTTCAGGGGAAATAATTCTGATATTTCTTGCATGAGTCATATGGACATATTTTATGATGATTACTGGTTATTTTTGGAGCAATACAGCGTCTGTTCCAATTCATTTTTAATTTATTAAAAACAATTAATGTTTTTGACAGAAGTCTTCTGAGAATTCCACACAGGCCACAGGGAGTTCAACCCTGAACCCCAAACCGTACACAGCCCAATAATCCCAGCGAGTGTGTTTCACTTCATGAACATGTTGTCCGGGATCTCGTGCAGAAACACACGACTCCGGCACAGACGCTGACAGCTCTCTTACAGAGTCTGAAAACACAAGAGAGATAACTACACAACTCTAGTGTGAGTAGAGGAGAGGGAACTGGTGTTTTCCTGACACTGACCTCGTTCCATCAGCTGGCGATCAGAGAGAGAGTGTGTGTGTGTACATGAGGTTTCAGGGGACGTCTGCGCTAGGCTGTCAGGAGACACACACTCCGTGGGCGTATTGTTCCAGAGTTAGTGCTAACCGGAGACAGGTTTTCTAGGACACAACACGTTCTGCGACACACACCGGGATCTCGACACACACCGGGATCAGAGACACACCGGGATCTCGACACACACCGGGATCAGAGAGGGAACGCTGTGAAACACACGGCTGGAAGAGAGGACTGGGATCCCAGAACTTCAGGATCCGGAGACGGGTTCTTCCCATCACTGGACGGACTTTGTTTGCTTTAACAGAGACAGATTTATTTGACGTATTTAAATGGTTAAAAAACACAAATAAATTCATTTTATTTATTTTAATGCTCTCCTGCCATCTCAAAATTAATACATTATGAAAGTTTGTTCCTACAACGGAATAAATAATACGAAAGGTAACTGCAACAGCTGAACTGCTCTCAGAGCTGTGAGATATAAACTCACAATTCAGAAAAAAGTCATAATTTTTCAGATAAAAACTTTTTTGTATTCCATGGTGAAAACTAGCTTCTGTAGAACACTGTAATGTTGCGACACTCAGTTTACACTCGTCCGCATACAGACGACACCATCGGCAAAACTATCCCGTTCACACGGATCCGCGAACACAACTATAAGCGCTGTATTCTGCTGCCAGGCCAGTAGATGGCGATCACACTATAGACTGAACACGTAATACGCATGAGCATGACGTCACCGTCTTCAGAGATTCTGGTGTTTACACGGAGAACGTTTTCTAAAACTTTTTTCCCATAAGTTTGTGTTTTCAGGCGTCCTCAAACGCCGCTGTCGTGTAAACAGCCCCGTGAAAGCACTGGTTCACTTACAATTAAAATCTCCTGATAATTTACTCTTCCACGTCATCCAAGATGTTCATGTGTTTCTTTCTTCAGTTGAAAAGAAATAAAGTTAATTTTAAAATTTTAAAAAAGTAAATTATTTTTGAGGAAAACATTCAGGATGTTCCTCCATATAGTGTCTTCAATGGGAACCAACGAGTTGAAGGTCCAAATGTGAGTTTCAGTGCAAACCAAAAAGACCAGCATTAGTGGTTAAAAGTATATAAATGTTTCTTATGTTGTAAAATGTCCGCTGGTTTGTCTAGATCAGACTCTTATTCCTCGGCTGGATCGTGTCGAGACTTTGAAGCTGCACTGAAACTCACATCTGGACCTTCGACCCGTTGGACCCCATTGAAGACACTATATGGAGGACAATCCTGGAATGTTTTCCTCAAAAACCTTCATTTCTTTTCCACTGAAGAGAGAAAGACATGAACATCTGTAAATTATCAGGAGATTTTAATTCTGAAGTGAACTACTCTTTTAAATTAACTTGTTGCTCTAGAAACACTAGTTTTACTGATTTAATTTGCTTTATTTAGACAGCAGAGAATCTGTTATCGTGGATTTATCAAACATCGGTGAACCCCTAATGACAGTAAATGATGACGGATCCGTTGAGAAAGAAATACATAAATAATCACCATAAAATACTCCAAGCCTTCTGAAGTTGTATGATATCTGTGTGTGAGGAACAAAACAATATTTAAGGTCGTTATTCATCAGCTCTGATGTCAGTGACTGCAAACGTGCATATCTAATGAGCAATCGTGCGAAGTATGAATATGAATAACTCTGAGTTGTGAACTGCAGCAAAATGGCACGCTTTTGAGTTGAATGACGTCTTCTCAGGTAATGCCTTGAATGACCTCAGTGGAAAGAAGTAATATTTCTTGCGTCATTAGACTATAGAGCATGAGTCATGTGACGACGTCAACACTATTACTCATATTTCTGAGGTCAGTCAGTAAGAATTGATGTGTTGTAAATAATATTTTGATTTTAAAAGTCACCAAGCATGTAAAATACAATGTAAAATATCAGATTTAAGTATATTTTAATGTCAGTGTAATCTCAGGCTTTAACGGCATCATTTTACACACACTGTTGAACTGTTGACAGTGCAAATGCAGAATCACCTGATTTATGTCCTCCATTAATCACGCCACTGTCTCCCACTGCATGCAGACCACAATCCCCACGGTCCTGATAATACTGTGCAGGAAAGTGATCCGGGATCCTCTGACAGGTGTACGTGTGTCCGGTGGGATCCGGGATCCTCCGACAGGTTCACGTGTGTCCGGTGGGATCTGGGATCCTCCGACAGGTTCACGTGTGTCCGATGGGATCCGGGATCCGGGATCCTCCGACAGGTTTACGTGTGTCCGATGGGATCCGGGATCCTCCGACAGGTTCACGTGTGTCCGGTGGGATCTGGGATCCTCCGACAGGTTCACGTGTGTCCGATGGGATCCGGGATCCTCCAACAGGTTCACGTGTGTCCGATGGGATCCGGGATCCTCCAACAGGTGTACGTGTGTGTCCGATGGGATCCGGGATCCTCCAACAGGTGTACGTGTGTCCGATGGGATCCGGGATCCTCCGACAGGTTCACGTGTGTCCGATGGGATCCGGGATCCTCCGACAGGTTTACGTGTGTCCGATGGGATCCGAGAAACGGAGAGTGTTGTGGTGTACGGGGAGCTCTTCACACACACCGCTTCAGTGACGGACAACACATGGATCGCATGAAACAACTCTTCACATGTGTTCATACCGGAGTCAGCAGTGCAGTGGTTTGAGAACAGCCGAACACATGAGAGTCTAGCGCTCGCACTGGGACCAGTCCGAGAGGAAGCACTCCGCTGAGAGAAGATGCAGATGTGCCGCTGTGAGCCACTGTCCAACTCCTGGAGACTCAGACTCCATTACTCAAGTCCATCACTGTCAAACGAGCGTTTCAAATCTCTATTACTCTTCAACTTCAACGTAAAAAGCTCTAGATGTGTTTTTATTTATTTCCCAGAGTCAACAACACTTTTAAAAGCCACCAAACGCCAAACACGAAACGCATCACTTCCTGTCCACTCCCTCACTCCTCAAACCAGGACAGCGGGAACACTCCCGATCCCGTCCCGGAGCCTCACATCACTGCAGTGTCTGAGTATCTCACGCCTCGGAGGGGTTAATCAGCGGCACACATCCGGCAGCGACACACACACACACACACACACACACACACACACTCACACACACACACACTCACACTCATACACTCACACTCACAGCATCTGTTTGATCTCATGATCTTATAAAATCACTCCATCAATGCCTTTTCTCTGTTGTGAGTGTGAGTGAGTGTGAGAGTGTGTGTGTGAGTGTGTGTGTGAGTGAGTGTGTGTGTGAGTGTGAGTGAGTGTGAGAGTGTGTGTGTGTGTGAGTGTGTGTGTGTGAGTGTGAGTGTGTGTGTGTGTGTGTGTGTGTGTGTGTGTGTGTGTGTGTGTGTGTGTGTGAGTGTGTGTGTGTGTGTGAGTGTGTGTGTGAGTGTGAGTGTGTGTGTAAGCATCCATCGCTCCGAACAAGTAGAATTTTTTGTTGTTTAGACAGAAATGATAACGGTGTTGTGTTCAAAACTTGCACTTTAAAACTCATTTCCATAAGCTTGTGTTTTCAGGCCGTTGTGTAAATGAAGGGCCAGAACAAATACATGTTCCCCGTTCTTGTTGAAAACGGTGTTGTGCAACGGCCTCAGTTTCAGCAGGAAAACCACAAGACCTAAACAATACTGTGTGTGTGTGTGGGGGGGGCTACTTATACTATCATTATCATCATTACAAAGCAGAACAGAAACATCACCAGAAAAATGAATGTGTTTTTAAAACCATTAAAAGTTCTGTTTTTGTAAAGGCCTCACTGTAAAGGCCTCACTGTAAACGCCTCACTGTAAACGCCTCACTGTAAAGGCCTCACTGTAAAGGCCTCACTGTAAACGCCTCACTGTAAAGGCCTCACTGTAAACGCCTCACTGTAAACGCCTCACTGTAAAGGCCTCACTGTAAAGGCCTCACTGTAAACGCCTCACTGTAAAGGCCTCACTGTAAAGGCCTCACTGTAAACGCCTCACTGTAAAGGCCTCACTGTAAAGGCCTCACTGTAAAGGCCTCACTGTAAACGCCTCACTGTAAACGCCTCACTGTAAACGCCTCACTGTAAACGCCTCACTGTAAACGCCTCACTGTAAAGGCCTCACTGTAAACGCCTCACTGTAAAGGCCTCACTGTAAAGGCCTCACTGTAAACGCCTCACTGTAAAGGCCTCACTGTAAAGGCCTCACTGTAAAGGCCTCACTGTAAACGCCTCACTGTAAACGCCTCACTGTAAACGCCTCACTGTAAAGGCCTCACTGTAAACGCCTCACTGTAAAGGCCTCACTGTAAAGGCCTCACTGCCTCACTGTAAACGCCTCACTGTAAACGCCTCACTGTAAAGGCCTCACTGTAAACGCCTCACTGTAAAGGCCTCACTGTAAAGGCCTCACTGTAAACGCCTCACTGTAAACGCCTCACTGTAAACGCCTCACTGTAAAGGCCTCACTGTAAAGGCCTCACTGTAAAGGCCTCACTGTAAAGGCCTCACTGTAAAGGCCTCACTGTAAAGGCCTCACTGTAAAGGCCTCACTGTAAACGCCTCACTGTAAAGGCCTCACTGTAAACGCCTCACTGTAAAGGCCTCACTGTAAACGCCTCACTGTAAACGCCTCACTGTAAACGCCTCACTGTAAACGCCTCACTGTAAACGCCTCACTGTAAAGGCCTCACTGTAAAGGCCTCACTGTAAACGCCTCACTGTAAAGGCCTCACTGTAAAGGCCTCACTGTAAACGCCTCACTGTAAAGGCCTCACTGTAAACGCCTCACTGTAAACGCCTCACTGTAAACGCCTCACTGTAAACGCCTCACTGTAAACGCCTCACTGTAAAGGCCTCACTGTAAAGGCCTCACTGTAAACGCCTCACTGTAAAGGCCTCACTGTAAAGGCCTCACTGTAAACGCCTCACTGTAAAGGCCTCACTGTAAACGCCTCACTGTAAACGCCTCACTGTAAAGGCCTCACTGTAAAGGCCTCACTGTAAACGCCTCACTGTAGAGGCCTCACTGTAAAGGCCTCACTGTAAACGCCTCACTGTAAAGGCCTCACTGTAAACGCCTCACTGTAAACGCCTCACTGTAAAGGCCTCACTGTAAAGGCCTCACTGTAAACGCCTCACTGTAAACGCCTCACTGTAAACGCCTCACTGTAAACGCCTCACTGTAAACGCCTCACTGTAAACGCCTCACTGTAAAGGCCTCACTGTAAACGCCTCACTGTAAACGCCTCACTGTAAAGGCCTCACTGTAAACGCCTCACTGTAAAGGCCGATAATGAAAATTATAACTGACTGTGAAGTAATAATCGTCCTAAATGTAGAAGAATAGCAGAGTTCACAACAACAACCGTCAGAGAAATTATATTGTTGGAATCAACAACTGTTCATCTTATGAAGGATAAAAACACTGACAGCCAATCAGAGCTCCAGCATTTACAGACGTCAGACTCAGAGCGGTATCGTGCGCTGGAGAGGATGCTAATGTAGAGATGCTAGTGTGAGCGGGCCTTCAGCGCCACGGCCTGTGCTGTTTATATGTGAGGAACAAGAAGATGTTTTTCTGTGTGGTATTCAACATTATGCAACACATGCTGATTATGCTGATTACAGTACAGTTCATGCACTCATGCTCCGGTTTACAGTAACACACTGATATTATTTAATCTGTAAAAATGCATCTGATTACGAACACACAACGGGTTGCTAACGCCATCGCTGCTCTCCTGACGTTCAGAAGATGATTTCATGAAGGACGTTTATGATTCACACAGTGCCTGATTGAGTGAAGATGACACAGATGCAGGTCACCTGGCAATACATGAATATGACCATAACTGCGCCTGTCCCAGAGTAAGAGTTATTAAACCCGATGTGAACACGCTCGTCGTTTCCATCGCAACACTGATGAAGACGTGAGCATGATTATTTCCTGTCATCACATGTATGGAGACACATTTATGTCGTTTTAGACTTGTCATAATTATGACCTCATCTCATAAATTACTTGGTTCTCATCATTTTTTTTGTTTTTTTCAACTCTCAGGCATTCAGTGTGAGACTGTCCACACACTCTCACGACACACACACACATGTTCTCACGCACAGAGAACTCGCGGAGGAAGAGGACACGGACACGACAGACAGGACAGCCGTTACTGTTGATATCAAACTAATTCTCAGCTCTCGGATTCTGTCAACTTTATTTCCATATTCAAACAATAAATACCGTTTTGGCGCTTGTAAATGTGACGTGACAGATCGCTGTAGCGCCTCAGTTCTAGCGGCACGTGAACCGATCATCTAGTGAATAAACACGAATGAACAATAGTTGTGTTGAAAGATACAGTACAACTGACCAGATTGTATATCCCTCAAACATAATATTGATCAATCAGTGTTTTTAATGGCCGAAAGAGGTCAATAAAACAGCTGGAGATTAATGTCACATTACCTCAGGAAAGCCAGTTAATGACCATAGCACGCTAGTTGGCCAGAAAAATTAGCTATAGAGAGGAGTAGCTATTTTGCTACGTATGTGCACCATATTACATGTTTATTGTATTTTTACTTACATCATTAAAATATTATAACGTTGTTTTTATAATAAAAACTGATTTATATTATTATTGAGTTATTTTTAACCTTTAATAATAATACCAGCTGACAGTGCTCTCTCTGTATAGCATTAGGTGAGTTTTTTTCTTGAGAAAAATTTACATATCTACTACTGTACCTAATATGTATCCAATTAATCTATACTGAATCAAGATCGGAATCAAATCACAAGAATTGAATTGAAATCGTGAAATTTGTGTCAAGCTATAGGCTAATAAAAACAGTAACCTACCAGTCACTGTCCCATGTAAACATTGTAACATGTTGTCACTAAACCTAGTAAAATTATGTTTAGTTACCAAGTGTTTTGACAATCATAATACATTTATCGAGATGTAAAAAAACGAAGAAAAAAAAAACTTGCAACTCAAAAGTTGGCAGTTTTTTGTCATAATTATTGTAAAATTATTATTGATTATTGACATAATTATTGCTTTTTTTTCTTATGTGGTGGAAATAGGCTTCAAATTCAATACATGTACATTTAAAAAAAAAAATCATCTTACAAAAATGTACTGTGATGCAAAAGGCAATACCCTCGTACACTAAATAATACCATGGCAAATAGAAATACTATGGTAGTTTTTTCTTTGTGTAACACCCATTAAAGCTGTATAGTTAGACAATACACAAATGAGACAGTCTAAGTTACAATCTTCAGTCTCTAAAACATCTGACATCATCCTCTCTGTTTACCTTATTATTTCTACTGCGAAAATCGAGTTTTCACTCACTTTACGTGTTTAAAACAGTCAGTTCAAACAGCAGCACATAAATCATTATTACTAAAAAAGTATTTTTAAACGTTAAATTATATTAGAAATACAAATGGAGACACATCGGGTAGTCATTA
>NC_140228.1:30135517-30145517 GCF_951802725.1 Rutilus rutilus
CAAAATTCAAGTTATTATACTCTAAAAAATCTTCTTCTTATTTACCCTAATCATGGGTTGAGCCTCTTGGGTCAAGTTTTTGGGTTATTTTTTCAGTGTTTGTGTGGTGTTTGTGTTACCCAGCTCCTGGGCCAGACGTAATAACCAGCGTTGTTACCGTGGAAACAGGACAATATATAGAGACTGGTCGATTACACTTCTAATGTTTGTTAAACAAGCTTAAATGTATGCAATATGTATTCAAATATGCTAAAATATGAAAATAAAGGAATTATCATGCAAACCAGTGGTTGTGTGGAGTATTATTATTATTATTATTATTTTTTCATTTAGAGGATTTAAATTAATCTGTAAAGATAAATTAATGTATGAAGTAAAATAATAAAAAGTTAGTACTATAGTAAAAATGAATCAACCCAATTTGCTGGGTTAAATGAACCCAACGTGTGTTCTGTCCTGTATTTACCCAGCCCTTGGGTTGTTTTTAAGTGTTTTTTAGAGTGTATTGGGAATGATGCATATGTTCAAACTTTACTCACTGGTCAGTCTTCTCTCTGGTGATGTATGCAGGATTCCTCCAATCATTTAGTGTGCTTAGGCTCCACCCCGGCAAGCTCATCTGCATACACGCCACACCCACATCTCAAACATCCAATCAACAACCAACACACAGAATCAAGCCCCGCCCTTCATTCTTTTCTGTTTGAAGCTCTGTTCCACTTGGAGGCTCACATGGCTCTGATCCTGCAGAACGTGCGACACAAGTCTCCTCCTGATGGCTGCTCAGAGTCGGCCAGCGTCCCAGTGCTCAGGTGACAGTGGAGGCTCTCTTTAACTGCTAATGGGACGTCACCAGCTGTCCACACAGGTAGATCCTGATCCCTGCCCCGAGCCATCTGTGCATCATCCATCATCACTGAGAGAGAGGGAGAGAGAGAGGGAGAGGGAGAGAGAGAGGGGAGAGAGAGAGAGAGGGAGAGGGAGAGGGAGAGGGAGAGGGAGAGGGAGAGGGGAGAGAGAGAGAGAGGGAGAGGGAGAGGGAGAGGGAGAGGGGAGAGAGAGAGGGAGAGGGAGAGAGAGAGGGAGAGAGAGAGAGAGGGAGAGGGAGAGGGAGAGGGAGAGGGGAGAGAGAGAGGGAGAGAGAGAGAGAGGGGGGGAGGGGGAGAGAGAGGGAGAGAAAGAGAGAGAGAGAGAGAGGGGAGAGAGGGGGAGGGGGGAGAGAGAGAGAGAGACTTTACAACTCTTTATTAAAGGCATGGTTCGGAGTAAAATAGGTTCTGTACTCATAAAGCGAGGCATTGGATAGTTTGTAAGTCCATCAGGAGTTTATTTAAATAACACTTCAGTGATTAGGGAAAAGCTCTTAAAGGTCCTGGCAGAAAGCGATGCATAAGGATGTAGTGTAACGAGGAATTATAATTTTTTCCGAAGTGTTAACAACTTAGTGTTAACTAATAATTGTTATAAATTGGTATTAGTGCATTCCTGGAACTGGGCGTCGTTACGCTGACGAGGTCATGGTGCAGAGGACCCTACTCCGAACAGCCCTTTAAAACATTTACTAAAACCACTCAAATACAATATATTTCACCCATGCAGACGCAGAGCTATAATGTGCACATGCGAAAAACAACTCTCAAAAGAAGAAGAAAAATAAATAACATTTTTAAATAAAATTAAAATGGACCATCAAACATCACCAATCAAACACTATAGTTTCATCTTCACATACTGACAATAAAGCACCATTCACACACCATTTAAACTCAAATTCAAGTAAGTTTTTTGTGATTTGATAGAATTTGTTTTATCCAGTAAACATCTCCAGTTCAACCAGTAAACATCTCCAGTGCTCATGTTATTCCCCTCCGCTGCTAACGGCTCATTCGGCGTGTCCAGCTACAGCATTCACCACGGTACACACTTCTCTCTGAGTGTTTCTGAATACTTGCATCCGTAAATAAAGAATGTCTTGTTAAAACAAAAACCTAGGCTTCAAGAATTCTGTCTAATAAGGTAAACAGTGGCACTAGCCTGGAACATTCAACACAAACATGGAACACTCTGGTTTAGGACAAACATTACAGGATGATAAAACAGCCATATTAAACTACTATTAGAAACAAAACTATTCGTAGGTAACACACAGTGCAATATTCTCCACTGTAAATCTCCAGAGAGAGAGAGAGAGAGAGAGGGAGAGAGAGGAGAGAGAGAGAGAGAGAGAAGACTGAGTCTGTGGCCGAAGCTGGGAATAAAGAAACGGAAGGAGGGATGAATGGAGAAGAAATAATGAGAGAGAGAGAGAGCTCCCGGTGGAATAGAGCCAGCTGTCACTCACAGTGCTGTCGGACACCTGCACTTCTTTCCCACACTCTCTGATATCAAGAGCTTAATCATGTGACCCAATGCAAATCACAGGCTCTGATAGGCTGATCTGGGATCAGCTCTCCGTGATCAACATGATGTGTTGAGCTTAACTGGTTTGCTTTTGACATGATGACTAAAGATGTGAACTATGGAGTATTTAAACCACTTATCAATTTTTTTTATTTAAATGCCAAATGCAGTTTTATTAATTTATAATCAAGTGCATTGGATGTGCAAACACATCAAAATAGGTGCACCTCTGTAATACATGACAAAAACTTAATTTAAAATGTACTTCAAAATAAACTTTTAATTTATTACAAAGTGCACTTTTAAAAAGTGTTGAAGTCCCCCTGTAGTCAATACCTGTAGCCCTTAAAACTCATCTTTGATCAGCAAAATGACATATTTAAACGTTTTTTCCTTGCCTCATTTAGTATGCGCGGTTCTATGAATATGCAAATGAGCCCCGCCTCCACTCACTCACTCAGCTCAGAGATCCACTGGTTGACGATCACACGTTGATCTGATTGGTTACAAGGTAGTTTGTGACGTCAGAAACACCAGCGATTTCAAAGCGTGTGTTTGAGACTGTCTTTGGTTCACTGCAGTTTTAAGGAGGAAATACTCAGCAATGGTGTCGACTTATGAACTTACACATGCTTTGTCTTAAAGCATATTAAAAACACCACATACACACATAAACAACATTAAAAGCTGGATTACCACCACAGGGGGACTTTAATAATCATAGTCATTAAAGTGTAAAAAGTCGCCTTTTATTTTATTAATATATTTTCATCAAGTACAGTTTTTAAAAAATAGACTTTTAAGATTTAAAGTTTACATTAAACTTCACATTTCAAACAATTAGTTTTTCACAAAGGTAGGAAAGAAAGTTTGTGACATTCACAGTAATGGGAACATTGTTATTGTCACTCACATTTTCTTCATAAAATGCTAAAGTTGATCAAGTTGATCAGTATTAATCAATAATCATACATCATTCATAGAGAGAGATAAGCATATCTGCTCTCAGAATTAATCAAATTAAAGTCTTAAATATTAACCGCTGCACTGTTAGAAATAGGCTAAATATAATTTTACAGCTATAATGTTCTGTATTTTTTACAGAATTTTCTTGTTTTGTCATTATACAATAAAATACATTGAAAAAATAAAAATGACAGATATCTCCTGTAATATAGATATATCAGCTGCCAGACTTTACCAGGATTTTATTTTATTTATTTAAGTGGCATAATCAACATGTTTATTGTATGGAAGCCCATCTCTGTCACTTCAGGGGGAAAGATCATGCTTTGGTAATCATGCTTCTGGAAAAGTCAGAATTATGATATTAAAAGTCAATGTAATGACATAAAGGTTGGGCTTATGCCGTCCGTTGGTTATCAGCATCTAAACACGAAGGTCAATCCAGAAACTGTCGTATTTTGAGCAGCATGAGAAACTAAACTTGTATTGAGATCGACACAGAAAGCAAGAGAGAAGCCTTTCTTTATCATCGCAGAGAAACTCGAGACTCAGAGGAACGACAACACACACTCGAGGTCTAGAGAGATGTTTCTAACTTAAGCATCGCGTGTCGTGCGTGAGAGATATGGCAAGCCGGAGGGGGGTCAATATCACTATAAAGTGCCTTTGGTGTCCTCATCAGAATCGCTCAGTCATCATGAACATAATGCAAAATAATGAAATTCTGAGGTTTTATTATAAATGGCCAAACACTTACACACATACAAGTACAATGATACGTCTCTTAAAATGTGTTTTTCTGATTTTATACCATTTTCTTTGATTGGATGTATGTGATTTTGGCATGTCCCGCACGCTGCTCAGCTAACTTCAGTGAGTGTAAAAAGTGGTTAAATTACATACAATTATAATACTTTTTTAATGTACTTATTGTCCTCAGCAAGTTATTTAATAAAACAAGTCATTTTGATTATTTATATTTTATTTTCATAATAATATTAAGCAGTTTGCATGTGTCCCTGAGATTGCTGTCCACCCTGTCATTATGGGGTAAACTCCCCTTTAAGAAACCAACTGATGTACTTAGTGACATCCCCTCCCCCATTTGGTCTTTCTTCAGTGGAGGTTAAAACATCTGCAACACACACAGAAAGTATCTACACTTATATTTCCTAATTTTCATCATATTGTGTTTGTAGTAGCGTGTTGTCAAGCTTAACATGTCCACCCTGTCATTGTGAAATATTAATTAATATAAAAACTTTTCATAAATTCTAAATATACATTTTAAACAGTGCGCAGTCAGCTTCAACAGTGAATCACTTTGCTTACTGCTGCACACCATGTGCTCATTAAATACTAAATTTAGCCAAAAAATGTCCACCCTGTCACATGACAGGGTGGACATGGTTCATGACAGGGTGGACATTTGCAACTCCTGAAAATCAGCCTGAGCCAGGCCCCTCCTTCTTCTATATTGGTTAAGGTTTTTTTGAAGGTCCTGTTGTTTTTAAAATGTTCCCCCATTCTAGTTCACCCATTAAAGCATTTGTCCACCCTGTCGTCTTGTTGTCCACCCTGTCATTTTGTTGTCCACCCTGTCATTTTCAACTTTTATGATGAAAATAAACTAATTATTTTAACAAGTTAACAAAACCTTGTGTGTGATTTCTTAATAAACAAATGAGGGCCAGTTAGTATTGTTTTAAATTTTGACTAAATATCTTTGTTGTTAGATTTTATTTAGAATAGAATGTGCAACTATCGCATATTTTATTGGGCAATACATATTTAAGCAGTAACTTCATTATTATCAAAATACTTTTACCATTAACTAAAATGTTTTGTTGGGAAAGGGACACATTCTCTTTCCTCAGATCTACATTTTATAATCACTATGCAATGAAAATGTATTTATTCTACTATGAGTTTGTCCATGACAGGGTGGACATATTTTATGGTTTGCTCGTATATTGTCAGCTTGCAGTTAATTTATAAAAAGTGCTGGAGCTTGACCAATATGCATTTCCAACAGCCTAATGTCTCCTTAATACAACACATATGAAGTTAAATGGAAAATCTCAGATTTTTTTTGGGAAATTGTGAAGTCTCAAAGGCACTTTATGGTGATTTTGACCCAGGGGTCAGAGTTACCGATGAATCGTGTTTACCAGTCGCGTGTTTGACTGTCAGTCTCTAAAGCACAAGCTCACTGAACTCTGCACTCAAAACTCCTGTTGTAATAACAAAAGCTGTCTTAAATGTTAAATGAATTTACATTGCGTTTACCCTTAGTGCATTTTCATTGGTTAAGTGGATTCTGAGCACCTCTGATTGGCCACTGCGATCGCGCGCTCAACAGACATGATTGCGATGTTGTAAAGAAACCTTTGATGAAGGGTATATTCAAAGCCCGTCTACGGAAAGCCTGTTCACTCCAACGCCCTATTAAGTCCTATTGGTTGTAGTTCCACCAGAGCTCCACTGGGGGCGCTCGCCATGAGTGCAGAATGAATGGGAGTCTATGGGGCTAGACGGCTAAATGTGTCTCTTTCACCCGATTGCCGTTGAGAAATCTCAGATTTGATTGTAGGTTTTGCGAGTTCAACATGGGTTATAGATCGAAAGTTGAATGAACGAGTACTTATGTCCTTTCGATTTCTTACAGGTTGAGTTGTTGTTGCCCATAACACGCTAGCATTCTGCTAATTGACATTTTGAAAGACGTTTTAAAGCAAATAAGTGACTCTAAAAAATCTAATACCAAGCAATGTGTAATTTCTTTGCATCCCCTTTCGAAAACAACATGCAAATTACTAGACAAAAAATGATATCCTAAGAAAAGTGGATTTTGAGCGGAATAGCTCCATAGACCTCCATTCATTCTGCACTCGTCCTGTGAGCGCCCTCATGTGGAACAGAAGTGGAACTGCAACCGGAAGTTTATTGAGTGGCACTTCTCCCCTCATTAGACGTTCTCTGGTATATTAAAGTTAGCAGAACTGAACACACCGCTCCTGCAGAAAAGCCGTCTTTATTCTACATTTGTTGTACGTGGCACCAGGAGCACAGGTACGTTTGACAACTAATGACATACTAAGTCATAATTTTAAATAAAAATAAATTAAATAATTAAATAAATTAAATAAAAACTATGGCTTTTAAGTCATAATTTCAGCTTTTAATCTAAAAAAAATATGACTTAGTATGACATCATTTCGATTTTTATCCTATAGCTATGATTTAGAAAAACATGTTTTTTTCTTATGTGGCAGAAATGGGCTTCCATAAAATTGCACTATTTATGAACTGTGAAAATACTGTTATCTAGAAACAGAGTTATGGTAATCATAGGTCATGTTGAAGCACCTATTAAAAAGACACACACACACATGAAAGCAAACAGCACAATGATGATGATGATGATGATGATGATGATGATGATGAATGGTGATGATGTTGAATGATGATGATGCTGATGGTGATGAATGTCTCTGAGGCCCCCTGGAGGACTGAGCCTGTCATTACAGCAGTGGCACAGGAGTATACCCCGGCCTTCTCTCCAGTGGTGAACACAGCTCAGGCTTGCTGAGGCTTCAGGGAAGACTCCAGTGACTCCTGATGTCGCCTAATGAGATCAAACACAAATCAAGACACACAATCACACAAAACACTCATTCTGATCCTGACTACAGCAAACAAGTATCACGCATTTATTTATATACTTTTCATTTTGTGTGCACTGCTTTTCTAAGTGATCTTTTTTTAAAGAAATATGCTTTTTATTCATCAAGGATGCATTAAATTGATCAAAAGTGACAGTAAAGACATTTATAATGTTACAAAAGATTATATTTCAAATAAATGCTGTTCTTTTGAACTTTGTTCATCAGAGAATCCTGAAAAATCAAATGTATCGCACTTTCCACAGAAATATGACACTGATAATAATCATAAGTGTTTCTTGAGCATCAAATCCTCATATTAGTGTGATTTCTGAAGTGACACTGAAGACTGGAGTAATGATGCTGAAAACTCAGCTTTGATCACAGGAATAAATTACACTTTCCTGTATATTCACATAGAGAACAGATGATTTACACTGGAATAATATTTCACTGTTTTTACTGTATTTTTGATCAAATAAATGCAGATTTGGTGAGCAGAAGAGACTCTTTCAGAAACATTAAAACATCTGATCGAACCCAAACTTCTGAACGGAAGTTTCCTCAGTCTCTAAATAATAATTCACAAGATCAGGGGATTTAGTTTAATGAATACAGCTTTGAATAAATGGAACAGATTTTCATGCTGAAACTACTGATTTATTGACCAATAGAAGATATTAATAACCACAGACTCACAGTCACGTCTCCTTGATGTTCACATAATCTGACTCTGTCCGGGGCTAGAAGACAAACACACTCAGTCATTCAGAACATCAGATTACTCATTTTATAAGTCTTTTTTCTTTCCTTTCCAACACAAAAATTACACGCACACGCACACACGCGCACACACACACACTCGCACGCACACACGCACACACACACACGCACGCACACGCACACACACAGACGCACACACACACACACACACACGCACGCACACGCACACACGCGCACACACACACACTCGCACGCACACACGCACACACACACACGCACGCACACGCACACACACAGACGCACACACACACACACACACACACACACACGCACGCACACGCACACACACACACACACACACACACACGCACGCACACACACACTGAGGTATTTCAGTGGTGTTTCACTATAGTATAGCAGTAGGCGTACCTCAGTGTTTGCTGTGAGTTCGGCCATGATCTCGTACGCTTCTTCACTGCAGACTCGGGTCTGCAAGAACACAACAGACATTCATGAGATTCAGGCTTTCTGGGAATCTGTTCGATCTGTTGTTCCTCTGAATGTAGTACAAAAGCTTTTCCCAGGAGGATCCCAAAACTAACGCTGAATCAATGTGTGATGCAGACAGACACACGTGATGATGATGATGAAGATGATGAAGATGATGATGAACTCACGTGTGAGGATCGTTTCCGGTGCATCATCACGTACTGGCCTTCCTCCGCTGGATTCACAGCTTTCCAGAATCCTGAAAGAATAGGTTCAGTTTTAAACAGTTCTAATCCTGTAAGACATGTCCACTGTGGTTTACCAGACAACATGTTTTAAGAACTTAAGTTATGAAAACATTATTTCTCTGAACATTTAAAGCGTTTAAAGTGTGTTAAAAAAGAAACTCTCGGTCATGTGAACATTAAAGGAACGTTACATTGTTTCATTCTTCAAACATTATGGAATGTTACTTTTGAATGTTCTCTGAACGTTCTGAAAGCAACATTTAAAAAACGTTAAATTAACGTCCAAATAAAATGTCTCAGGAAAAAACTTCCATAAACGATATATATATATATATATGAATAATGTTTTTGCGCTAACGTTTAATTAAAGTCCTAATAATGTTTCATCTACGTTACTGGGAGCGTTTGAGAGAGCCTTGACCTCATGTATTTATTCACAGAGAAACTTACTTTCTTTTACAAATGTCAGCCGTTTCAGAGCTGAGCAAATGATGATGAACAGGAGGATTTCCACGATCACAGGCAACAGAAACAGAACAGCCGTCCTACAACACAATCAAGACATAGTTCAGCTTCTGAATAACTGCATACATGCATGAAAATGGCATAATGTCAATGCTAATATTTCTGCCAAAACGAGCCACAAAAAGCCACAAATGTACAACTGGAAGTTCTCAAATTCAAATAGACATAAATGTTTAGGAAGAGTTTAATATTCTGAGATCATCTCCTCACCCACACGTCCCTCCAAAACTATATGACGTTATTTCTAGATATTTTGACCAATATTCACAGAAATGAAGAGAATATCATGTATCCAAAAAGCACCCATAAGCAACAAGCTATTATATGATTTATTTTACTTTTATATTTTGAAACCTGCATTAATCATATGAAAAAGAGCAGCTTTGACATTATTAACAACATTATTAACAATATCTACTAAAGCATGGTTTCATAAACTGGGGTTAGTTTAGACTTGATGAAAAGCTAATAATTCAAGAAATTCAATCCAAAAATTGAAAATTAAAATAATGAAATAAACAATAAATAAAACACTACACTAAAAAAATCATAATAAATATTTCGCATGTCAGAGAACTGTGAACGTGTTAAATTCCTGAAATCTTAACCATGAAGACAGTATTTGTGATGACAGGGATGATGTGAGTTTGAAGCAGAAGATGGAGAGGATGATCTGTGTGTGTGTGTGTGTGTTGTCACCTCTTGCGGGCGGGGGTCTCCTCTGTATGGTTATGTACAGTGATATGAACCGGCATCTGCAGCTGGGGTGTGGAGCACAGGTACCAGCCCGTGTTGTTCATCGTCAGTTTGCTCATCTTCACAGTCATGCGTGTCCCTTCCTGCTTGATCTCGACCGAGGCTCCGTCTAAAGTCCTGGACTTCTCCGTCACGCAGTCGCCGGGAAACTTACACCACGTAACCGTAGATTCCGTAGATTCCGTAGATCTCGCGTGGTGAACGCAGGAGACGGAGACACTACCGCTC
>NC_140228.1:30148017-30188017 GCF_951802725.1 Rutilus rutilus
AGAGTGTGTGTGAGGGTGAGAGTGTGTGTGAGAGTGTGTGTGAGGGTGAGAGTGTGTGTGAGAGCAGTGGTGTGTGAGGGTGAGTGTGTGTGTGAGAGTGAGAGTGTGTTTGAGAGTGAGAGTGTGTTTGAGAGTGAGAGTGTGTGTGAGAGTGAGTGTGTGTGTGAGGGTGAGTGTGTGTGTGAGAGCAGTGGTGTGCACAGAGCTCCTCAGGGGCGGAAGGACCAAAAACGGCAACAACAACAAAATAAAGGAAAAAAAGAAGAGTTCCTTGTTTTGTTTTTTGTTTTTTTCCTTTATTTCCTTTGCATTCTATGAAAAGATGTTGATACAGTTAGAATGCAAAACACATCAAACGAAAATAGGGAAATGATGATAATAAATATGATTTACTTTACCAAACAAAACAGTGAGAATCAAGAAGATAATTATGAGGAATTCATGTTTAGTTTTGTTGATGTTGTAACTTATGAATGTATTATTTTACTGATGGAGTTTTGGTTTTGTAAATGTGTACTACTAATGACCTGCACTTCTACAGCATTTATTAATCTTAGTTCATATTCATTTCAGCATTTACTAAAACATTATTAAAATCAAAAGTTGTATTTGTTAACATTAGTTAATGCTCTGACTGTGACATAACATGAACAAGTAAAAACAGGTGTATTATTATTACAGTTTTTCCGATTGCTAAACGACAGCGAGCACAACTGGAGTCACATGTGCTAAACTCTACAGTCTGCACAGCAGCAGCTCATGTGGACCAAACTCTAGTTCGTTCTTCATTGCTTGAACACAGTTTTCAGAACTCTACACACTTATCCCATGACTTTAACCACAACCTGCACAACACTGTGGATTTACAGCACTTTGTTCAAATGCTAACACACTGCTGTCAGACCTGTGAACCACACATTCACAACAGAAGAGATTTCAGCCTTGTGCCTTTCACACACTGGCTAAGCAGGTGTCTTGTTTTAGACTTGCTAGTGAACACACACACACACACACACACACACACACACACACACACACATGCTAGAGAGAGGCAGGATTAGCCCCTCAGTTATTTGTTCGGATTACAGAATGTACTTTTAGTTTCTACCTTTTTTTTCTCATTAAACAAATACAGTAACAAATGTGTTCCTCATGGTCAGTTCATGTCAGTTACATGAATAATAAACAAATGAACCTTATTGTAAAGTGTTAGTATGAAATCAAAGATATAAATTCCTTACAATTTAGAGTAGATGGACTTAAGATTTCATTTCAATGTATTTCCCCAAGCCAACAACACTTCTGCCTCAGATAAAAACGACATTGTCAGACTCAGAATGCGGCTGAAATCGAGTTATACATTTATTATAGTTAAGCATAACTCGCAAGCTGCCGCAACTTTTACAGTAGCATGGTAGGATAAATGTAACTTTTCCATATTTGCTTAACGTTCCCTGCTGCTCCTGTAGTTTGAGGACTCGCGGCGAACATACATGAGCTGCTGAGGATATAGCGCTGAAACTCCGCCAAATGCTTCCGCCCAAAAACATTTTGTTTTTGTATAATATTTTTTTTGTATTACAGTTTTTTTCAATTGCTAAACGACAGTGAGCACAACTGGAGCTACATGTGCAAAACTCTAACTACAGTCTGCAGTACCAACAGTCACCTGAGCTAAACAGCTCACATCACCTGCAAAACTCATTCAGAGCAACACAACTCTTAACACACGGCTCAAACCGGCTCAGTGCAGCCGAACACTGGCACAACCCTCACTGAGATAACACACACTGGCACAACCCTCACTGAGATAACACACACTGGCACAACCCTCACTGAGATAACACACACTGGCACTCAGAACACACTGAGATAACACACACTGGGACTCAGAACACACTGGCACAACCCTCACTGAGATAACACACACTGGCACAACCCTCACTGAGATAACACACACTGGCACAACCCTCACTGAGATAACACACACTGGCACAACCCTCACTGAGATAACACACACACTGGCACAACCCTCACTGAGATAACACACACTGGCACAACCCTCACTGAGATAACACACACTGGCACAACCCTCACTGAGATAACACACACTGGCACAACCCTCACTGAGATAACACACACTGGCACTCAGAACACACTGCACAACCCTCACTGAGATAACACACACTGGCACTCAGAACACACTGAGATAACACACACTGGGACTCAGAACACACTGGCACAACCCTCACTGAGATAACACACACTGGCACAACCCTCACTGAGATAACACACACTGGGACTCAGAACACACTGGCACAACCCTCACTGAGATAACACACACTGGCACAACCCTCACTGAGATAACACACACTGGCACTCAGAACACACTGAGATAACACACACTGGGACTCAGAACACACTGGCACAACCCTCACTGAGATAACACACACTGGCACAACCCTCACTGAGATAACACACACTGGCACAACCCTCACTGAGATAACACACACTGGCACTCAGAACACACTGAGATAACACACACTGGGACTCAGAACACACTGGCACAACCCTCACTGAGATAACACATACTGTCACTCAGAACACACTGAGATAACACACACTGGCACTCAGAACACACTGAGATAACACACACTGCACAACCCTCACTGAGATAACACACACTGAGATAACACACACTGGCACTCAGAACACACTGAGATAACACACACTGTCACTCAGAACACACTGAGAGGAAAAACACGAGCATCAAACACCAATACAGAAAATACTAACTTTTCATCTTTACAGTTTGAACAATTTCAGTGATTTCATACAAAGTCATATTTTCTTCAAAGAAAAGAGTGACATTCTTTCCCATGATTTATGTAAATTTTTAGAACGTAACAATTCTGTAAGGTAAATGAAAATTAGCAGTTTGCTTCAATAGTCTGTAGTAATTTACGGAATTACAGTAATGAGAAAAAAAAGGTAGAAACTGAAAGTACATACTGTAATCCGAACAAATAACTGAGGGGCTAATCCTGCCTCTCTCTAGCATCAGGCCACAGGCTTTCATCAACATCACATCTAATGTTCTCTCTTGCCATGCACCTGGGGAAGAACCTTCTGGAGTGCCTTATCCATCCCTGGCAGTCCTCTGGACACATGTCCTCACATCCGGCACGCATGGCTTCCAAAAGAGACCTTTGGTCATGTGGGTGGTGACCAAACACTTTCCACCTCCACCCATACAGAAAAAAATATATTGAAATATATTTTACAGTAAAGTGTAAAAAATGTATGTGGCATATATTCCAAATACATTGAAATATATTTGCATTGTTGGTCACTTATATTTATCATTTTGAAATATATTCTGAAATATAACAAAAATATATGATGTTACTGTAAGTGTGAAATATATTTACATATATTTACTCTAACTAAAATATATTTATTGGGCCAATTTTGAATATTTGCATATATTCCAAAAATATATTTCAAATATATTTATTTTGTGTATGGGAGCCTTTCAGCTGAGATTGCAATCAGCAGTGTTTGAAAGGCACAAGGCTGAAATCTCTTCTGTTGTGAATGTGTGGTTCACAGGTTTGACAGCAGTGTGTTAGCATTTGAACAAAGTGCTGTAAATCCACAGTGTTGTGCAGGTTGTGGTTAAAGTCATGGGATAAGTGTGTAGAGATTTGAAAACTGTGTTCAAGCAATGAAGAACGAACTAGAGTTTGGTCCACATGAGCTGCTGCTGTGCAGACTGTAGAGTTTAGCACATGTGACTCCAGTTGTGCTCGCTGTCGTTTAGCAATCGGAAAAAACTGTATTATTGTTAGTGGCAATAGTGTATAAGTGTATTGTTATCTATTATAATATTTATAATTATTATTATTATTATTTACAATTATCAGAGAGGGGAACAATACATTTTGAGACAAAAGGGGCAGGGGCTTGAGCCCCCCCCCCCCCCGGCCCCCCTCCTGTGCACGCCACTGTGTGTGTGTGTGTGAGAGAGTGTGTGTGTGTGTGTGTGTGTGTGTGTGTGTGTGTGTGTGTGAGAGAGAGAGAGAGAGTGTGTGTGAGTGAGTGTGTGTGTGTGTGTGTGTGTGTGTGTGTGTGTGTGTGTGTGTGTGTGTGTGTGTGTGAGAGAGAGAGTGTGTGTGTGTGTGTGTGTGTGTGAGTGTGTGTGTGTGAGAGAGAGATAGAGAGAGTGTGTGTGTGAGAGAGAGAGGGGAGAGAGAGAGTGTGTGTGTGTGTGTGTGTGTGTGTGTGTGTGTGTGTGTGTGTGTGTGTGTGTATGTGTGTGTGTGTGTGTGTGTGTGTGTGTGTGTGTGTGTGTGTGTGTGTGTGTGTGTGTGTGTGTGTGTGTGTGTGAGTCTGACCTGCTGTGACATCCAGGGAGAAGTGTTCCGGTTCATCAGCTCCAGGATGAATGTGAGCAGGACAGGAGAACTGAGCCGACTCCCGGACATCATCCATGTGGACCGTCAGGATCTTCCAGGAGTGTTTGAGTGGAGAAACTGAATTCTGTTTATATAAACAAGGAATTATGATAGACTGTCCGCTCTGAACTGAGACTTTCCTGACGGTCCTGACCGCACTGACGTCCTGAGCACCTGATGAAAGAGAAATATATATTCAAATATTCAATTAATCCAAAGTCTGTGGCTTTTTATGCTATTTTCATTTATTTCAACATACATTCAAATAAATACATAAAAACAATATTAAATATTTCTTATACTATTTAATAACTAATGTTTTTTTTTTTTTTTTTTTTTTTTCTAAAACATTAAAGGTACACTTTGTAACTTTCTTTGTTTAAAATGAACACAATTAAAATGAGTCAGTTCAGAATATTTCTTCAGCACATTTAATAACAGCAACAAGCCGGACCAAAGCTCTGGACAATACAAAATAAAAAGATTATAAGATAACGGATAAAAGGAAACAGAGAAGAACAAAACAAAAGCCAATGAAGAGCAATATGTATTAAGACAGTGGGCCCTATCTTTCACCCAGCGCAACTGACTTTGTACACGACGCATGTGTCATTCCTATTCTGCTCCCGACACACAGCGGACTTTTCCCTCCACAGACGCACGTCGGTAAATTAGGGAATGAGCTTGCGCTCCCGGGGGCGGTGCAGCGAAAAGAGGAGGCGTGTTCCGGCGCAAACGTTCCCTGCTGCTATTTTGCAGTTTCAGAAAACAATTCCTCCACTGACCAGGAGAAACCTCGTCTAAAGTCAGTGCGCATGTTATTCAGAGGCTATTTTAAGGGCGCATGCTTGGCCATAATGTAGCGCGTGCACAACACACACACACTTTGCTTCTCTCATCTACACACAGATGCAGCAGTTTTCATTTTTAGAAAATTATACATTATTACAAGGAAAAATATTCCACACGAGGGAAATCATTGTGGTGTCCATGAAGATGTGAAAAATAAGCATAAATCTAGCTTACACATTTACCTAAATTATTACACGCCTGTTTAACCGAAGCTAATCTGGGTGTGTTTCTCCATCCCCAATGTCACTTCTCTGTGTTTTACGGCCCTGACGAGAACGTCGGTCTCCTCGGCTGTGAACCGCTCCTGGCGAATCCGCCGTTATAATAGCAATCCGCCATGGAACAAGCACACCTGCTCTTAAAGGGAATGTGAGATGTCGCTCTGATTGGTTTATTTCACGTTACGCCCAAACCACACCTATGAGTAATGAAGCGACTTCAGACCAACACATTTTAGATTTGCGTCGGGAGCAAGAGTCATTTATCCCGCCGGTATAATAGCAACCCGAGATCCGCCCACAAAGTTACTTGCGTTTCGCGTTTGATACTTGCGTTTCAGATCGTTAAAATAGGGCCCTGGATGTGAGTGCAGAGAAAGCCCTCAATGAATGTGTTTTGGAAGCAAATCACAGAAAGCCTCTATTACTCCGCAGACACAGTGAGTTTGTGAACATTAGCGAGGGATTATAGCGGAGGAGTATAGACAGATAGCTCAGAGTTTGATTAAAGATTTATAGTTTTTATGATTTATAATTTAAGTAATAGGACTTTAAACTCAATTCTATAATTAACGGCAACCAGTGTAGATCTTTCAGAAGGAGAGAGACATTTTACATCCTTTCAGAAAATGTGCATCTGCATTTTGAATCACAGAATCAAGAAATGTGAGACTTAGATTTACCATAGTAGATGCAGTGTCAATAATGTAGCCTAGCCGTGATAAAAGCAGGGATTGCAACTTCCAGAGAATTCTCGGATAGAAACGGCTTAATCTTAGCAAGCAGAGATGAAAGACACTAGAACCGATCCCAGAGATAATGTGCTTATTAAACTTCAGAGAACTGTCAAACTCCTCACAGGAGAAACAGCGGGACAAGCATCTCCTCTGTTGATTCTGCATTCAGAAACGTACGTTTTGAGAAAGCCAACACTCAACCTCATCCAAACACCTGTGCCGGGACACGGGGAATCTGCGGATCATGAGAACTGAAACGAAACCCTTGTTTCCTACAAACAGAACCCAGGGGGAAGCAGATAGAGTGAGAGAACAGCAGGAGACAGAAGAACTGACGAGAACTTTCTGTTGGTTAAAAAAGACTTTAAAGCGTTCCCTCCAAACCCACACCAGACATTCATCTGGAGAATAGAGAACGAGACCGAGCTCGTAATGAAACAAGAATCAACATCAGCTCGGCTTCAGGAGGAGAACTGCTGTACGAGTGTCACAGAGATGAAGCTGTTGTACTTCTCATCAGGAGATGAAGCTGTTGTACTTCTCATCAGGAGATGATGGTGTTGTACTTCTCATCAGGAGATGATGGTGTTTTACTTCTCATCAGGAGATGATGGTGTTTTACTTCTCATCAGGAGATGATGGTGTTTTACTTCTCATCAGGAGATGATGGTGTTTTACTTCTCATCAGGAGATGATGGTGTTTTACTTCTCATCAGGAGATGATGGTGTTTTACTTCTCATCAGGAGATGATGGTGTTGTACTTCTCATCAGGAGATGATGGTGTTGTACTTCTCATCAGGAGATGATGGTGTTTTACTTCTCATCAGGAGATGAAGCTGTTGTACTTCTCATCAGGAGATGATGGTGTTTTACTTCTCATCAGGAGATGATGGTGTTTTACTTCTCATCAGGAGATGATGGTGTTGTACTTCTCATCAGGAGATGATGGTGTTTTACTTCTCATCAGGAGATGATGGTGTTTTACTTCTCATCAGGAGATGATGGTGTTTTACTTCTCATCAGGAGATGATGGTGTTTTACTTCTCATCAGGAGATGATGGTGTTGTACTTCTCATCAGGAGATGATGGTGTTGTACTTCTCATCAGGAGATGAAGCTGTTGTACTTCTCATCAGGAGATGAAGCTGTTGTACTTCTCATCAGGAGATGATGGTGTTTTACTTCTCATCAGGAGATGAAGCTGTTGTACTTCTCATCAGGAGATGATGGTGTTTTACTTCTCATCAGGAGATGATGGTGTTTTACTTCTCATCAGGAGATGATGGTGTTTTACTTCTCATCAGGAGATGATGGTGTTGTACTTCTCATCAGGAGATGAAGCTGTTGTACTTCTCATCAGGAGATGATGGTGTTTTACTTCTCATCAGGAGATGATGGTGTTGTACTTCTCATCAGGAGATGATGGTGTTGTACTTCTCATCAGGAGATGATGGTGTTGTACTTCTCATCAGGAGATGATGGTGTTTTACTTCTCATCAGGAGATGATGGTGTTTTACTTCTCATCAGGAGATGATGGTGTTGTACTTCTCATCAGGAGATGATGGTGTTTTACTTCTCATCAGGAGATGATGGTGTTGTACTTCTCATCAGGAGATGATGGTGTTTTACTTCTCATCAGGAGATGATGGTGTTGTACTTCTCATCAGGAGATGATGGTGTTGTACTTCTCATCAGGAGATGATGGTGTTGTACTTCTCATCAGGAGATGATGGTGTTGTACTTCTCATCAGGAGATGATGGTGTTTTACTTCTCATCAGGAGATGATGGTGTTTTACTTCTCATCAGGAGATGATGGTGTTGTACTTCTCATCAGGAGATGATGGTGTTTTACTTCTCATCAGGAGATGATGGTGTTGTACTTCTCATCAGGAGATGATGGTGTTGTACTTCTCATCAGGAGATGATGGTGTTGTACTTCTCATCAGGAGATGATGGTGTTTTACTTCTCATCAGGAGATGATGGTGTTGTACTTCTCATCAGGAGATGATGGTGTTTTACTTCTCATCAGGAGATGAAGCTGTTGTACTTCTCATCAGGAGATGATGGTGTTTTACTTCTCATCAGGAGATGATGGTGTTGTACTTCTCATCAGGAGATGATGGTGTTTTACTTCTCATCAGGAGATGATGGTGTTGTACTTCTCATCAGGAGATGATGGTGTTTTACTTCTCATCAGGAGATGATGGTGTTGTACTTCTCATCAGGAGATGAAGCTGTTGTACTTCTCATCAGGAGATGATGGTGTTTTACTTCTCATCAGGAGATGATGGTGTTGTACTTCTCATCAGGAGATGATGGTGTTGTACTTCTCATCAGGAGATGATGGTGTTTTACTTCTCATCAGGAGATGATGGTGTTGTACTTCTCATCAGGAGATGATGGTGTTTTACTTCTCATCAGGAGATGAAGCTGTTGTACTTCTCATCAGGAGATGATGGTGTTTTACTTCTCATCAGGAGATGATGGTGTTGTACTTCTCATCAGGAGATGATGGTGTTTTACTTCTCATCAGGAGATGATGGTGTTTTACTTCTCATCAGGAGATGATGGTGTTTTACTTCTCATCAGGAGATGATGGTGTTTTACTTCTCATCAGGAGATGATGGTGTTGTACTTCTCATCAGGAGATGATGGTGTTGTACTTCTCATCAGGAGATGATGGTGTTGTACTTCTCATCAGGAGATGATGGTGTTGTACTTCTCATCAGGAGATGATGGTGTTTTACTTCTCATCAGGAGATGATGGTGTTTTACTTCTCATCAGGAGATGATGGTGTTTTACTTCTCATCAGGAGATGATGGTGTTTTACTTCTCATCAGGAGATGATGGTGTTGTATTTCTCATCAGGAGATGATGGTGTTTTACTTCTCATCAGGAGATGATGGTGTTGTACTTCTCATCAGGAGATGATGGTGTTGTACTTCTCATCAGGAGATGATGGTGTTGTACTTCTCATCAGGAGATGATGGTGTTGTACTTCTCATCAGGAGATGATGGTGTTGTACTTCTCATCAGGAGATGATGGTGTTTTACTTCTCATCAGGAGAGGATGGTGTTTTACTTCTCATCAGGAGATGATGGTGTTGTACTTCTCATCAGGAGATGATGGTGTTGTACTTCTCATCAGGAGATGATGGTGTTGTACTTCTCATCAGGAGATGATGGTGTTTTACTTCTCATCAGGAGATGATGGTGTTGTACTTCTCATCAGGAGATGATGGTGTTTTACTTCTCATCAGGAGAGGATGGTGTTTTACTTCTCATCAGGAGATGATGGTGTTTTACTTCTCATCAGGAGATGATGGTGTTGTATTTCTCATCAGGAGATGATGGTGTTGTACTTCTCATCAGGAGATGATGGTGTTTTACTTCTCATCAGGAGAGGATGGTGTTTTACTTCTCATCAGGAGATGATGGTGTTGTACTTCTCATCAGGAGATGATGGTGTTGTACTTCTCATCAGGAGATGATGGTGTTTTACGGTGTTTTACTTCTCATCAGGAGATGATGATGGTGTTGTACTTCTCATCAGGAGATGATGATGGTGTTGTACTTCTCATCAGGAGATGATGATGGTGTTGTACTTCTCATCAGGAGATGATGGTGTTGTACTTCTCATCAGGAGATGAAGCTGTTGTACTTCTCATCAGGAGATGAAGCTGTTGTACTTCTCATCAGGAGATGATGGTGTTTTACTTCTCATCAGGAGATGATGGTGTTGTACTTGTCATCAGGAGATGATGGTGTTGTACTTCTCATCAGGAGATGATGGTGTTGTACTTCTCATCAGGAGATGAAGCTGTTGTACTTCTCATCAGGAGATGAAGCTGTTGTACTTCTCATCAGGAGATGATGGTGTTTTACTTCTCATCAGGAGATGATGGTGTTGTACTTCTCATCAGGAGATGATGGTGTTGTACTTCTCATCAGGAGATGATGGTGTTGTACTTCTCATCAGGAGATGAAGCTGTTTTACTTCTCATCAGGAGATGATGATGGTGTTGTACTTCTCATCAGGAGATGATGGTGTTGTATTGAACACATAAACTCGCTGTAAGAAGGATCCACTGAAGGCAAGCCTTGAGAACCCAAGTGCAGCTTTATTGACAACATAATCCAAAAACATGAAACAAAAGCACGGCACGAAACAAGACAAAACATTATACATAAACTCACACAACAGTGGTTACAGGAATTAATACTAGACAAAGACACATGGCAAACATGAGGGCTTAAATACACAGACTAAAGACAAGGGACACCTGTGAATAATGAGCAGACAATTAACCAATGACAAGACACATGGCAGGATCACATGACAAACAGGGAATCACATGACAGACATGAAGCATGACAAGAACAAACATTCATTTGTCAGGTGGTCTGAGGCAAAACTTGTGCTAATGTTAGTTTAATAATTGTTTCAGGGAGCAAGGAGCAGACAGACCAATTTATTAAATTGCAATAAAAAAAATAAAAATAAAAAAATAAATAAATTCAATTAAAATTTATTGTAATATTTGCACTAGTCTGTCTAACTTGTGTAAATAAGAAATATCACTCACCCTATAAAGCCCACAAATATAATAAAAGCAGTAGATAAGGCAATGGGGTTTGACTTTTATGTGTTTTTGTAGTGCTGTCATGCAAGCTATGTCTACAAAGGTTTTAACCAAATTTGAGTATTCATAAATATGATTTCTGAATATGAATATGATTTAAAAAATACAAAGTAAGAAAGTTGAGGTCACATCTTTGCTGAAATGTATTGTGCTGTTGTTGTTAACAAGCCATGGTTCATTTGCTCTGCCTTTAGGATTGCACGTGTCCTGGGACAGGTGAGTGTGTGAGTGGGAACCCACTGCTGAAACTTGGCCCTGGTTTGTCCTCATGGATGAGGTGATTAGAGAAGACATGGGACTGCAGAGGCGAGGAGAGCACAGGAGAGTAGGGAGAGGATGGACAGGCTGTTTTCTCTTCTTGAAAGAATGATTGAGAAATATATATATATATACAGTATATATTCTTGTTTAACTTTTTTTAACAGGAAAAAAAAATTCTGCACATTTATTTATTTTTATGCAACTTTAAATGTGTAAATAAAAGAGAATTCATTGCTCTGGACATTGTTTATTTTTGTAATGACAGTCATAATTTCTGCATGAAACAAATTCCTCTATACCTTTTTTCCCCCAACTATTTACAACATATGTTAAACATCTCAAAATCAACATAAACATTTAAATTTACAGTACATAAAATGAGAAAAAATGATGTAGACTCTTATTCAGCTGAGTGTGAGACCCTGGTGTGCTGCTGGACCGGGATGGGCTCCACTATAGAGACCCTGGTAAGGCCTCCTGCTGGTGGGACATCATCTGGGATGCTCTCCAGAGTGTTTGACTGCATATTTCCACTATCCACTAAGTTGTCTACCAACAGGTTTGCAGGACTAACTCATGGAATAAATATTGAGATACTTTATTACACTAAAGTACTTTTAATAACCACTAATACCACATTGGGGAAAAACTACTAGTCATATATTTCAAACCTTAGTTAAGCAAAGTTATCTTGCATACTCTAATGTACTTAAGGCATCAAGAGTAAAAGTAAAGGAATTCTGCAGGAAAAAAAACCATGTCAGGGTTTTTATGATGGTTCTGCTTTTATATTACTGCATATGTTGCATTTAACTTCTGAATATTTTCAAGGTTGATATATTTAAACTATATACTTTTGTGTAGTTTAATGTAAAACAATGCATCATATTGTAAAATAACAATTTTGTAGTGTTGCTGTCCTGTGTGGGAAAATTACTTCGAGTATTAACGAAGTATGTAGTTCCTTACATATCACCACTAGTTATTTTGAAAATTAAAGTAACAAAATGTAGGCCTATTGTCACAATATTAACAGACTGTTGCTAACTACAGCTCCGTCCCAGTTCAAAGGGCGCATCTGAAGCGCTGGACCGGTCTAGCCTACGGAGGATTGTTCTTGTCGCCTAGCAACAGTGACTGACAGCTGCCGATGACGAGCGGGAGTAACATTCGCACTGGACTTTTTATATTCAACTGGGTTTTATATTCAAATGGGGTTAAAAACCTGTGTAAATATATTTACCATGGTTCATTTATGTGCATAATAAAAATAATACACTAGCCTACAAAATCACATCAAGGTAAGATATAAATGAACATTTGAATCGATCGGCTAAGCCGAAAGTACATGACCTGAAACATCCGTACCATGTCCTCCAGTAAAATATAAAACATAAAAATGATGACAATAGCCAATTCTGGCTCCATAGCTGTTTACTCAATTATATCAAATTAGTTATCAGGTAGTTATTAGCTCCGTTGCTTGGCGCCTGGAGCGGTGATCGGGAACACCTGGCTGCGGAATTAGGAAACCCTACGGAGGCTACATGGGGCGTCGTTCGGAGGACGCATAGACTGCATGATTTGAAGTCCGCGGTCTTCGGAGGATGCAGCCTTTACATTGGGACACAGCTAATATCGTGACACTCATGTGTGTCTCACTGTAAAACATCATCATGACTGTTGTAGCTCATTATATATATTAAATGAGCTTATATTAAAATATTAAATTAATCTAAAAGTCTGTGGCTTTTTATGCCATTTTAATTGTTCCTTAATACACATTTTATTTCAAATTATATTAACATGAATAATATACATCAGAATAAAAAATATCAATTTGATCCAAAACTAAATCCTAAAACCTTCTGTTTAAAGTAATTTTTGAATCCCATACTTTGAATATAGTCTAAGACTTTTTGACCCTTCTGTATATTCTTTATGCCACTACCATATTTAATCTTCTTGACTTTATAAATGGTAGTTTTTGATCTATGGCTGAAGAATGCAGGAGACTGGAGGAGTGTGTGATCGTCTCACCTGAGAGTCGGGTCAGGATGAAGATGAAGATGAGCAGAACACAGTCTCGATCCATCGCCGGCTCATTCTGAAGATGTTGTTGGTGATGTGTGTGAAATCTTTCCCATCTAGTTCCTCTTTTTCTGCAACACTCGCCTCTGTGTCGCAAGAGTATATTTGTGGGCAGTGTGACAAAACTAATTATGTATTTATAACAGTTGGAAACCAGTGTGATGCATTTCCTCCAAAGAAAAACAGCATTAACACGGACAGATTAGTTTGTTGAAAGGCCAACTAATGACTTTTTCTCTACAAAGTCTTTCCGAGGCTTAACAAAGAAAGAAAGAAACAAGCACTATTTACACCCCCAGTTTTTCCACTTGATGAAAACGCAGCCTCCGACTCTGAAGCGCTGAGGAAACGAAGCCTTGAACACAGACCACGACTCTCTCTGAACTATGACTCACCGGAACATCAAACATTGCATTTACTCTCGTCTGCATGCTTTTAGTTCTTCTACAACACATTACAATTATGCTAAAATTCCCAGTTTTGATTGTTATGTTCCAGGTGAAATTGACCCTAATTGGATTCAATACAATTCACCCAAAAAAAAAAAAAAAAAAGTAAACAGGAGAACATATGGTTTATAAAACAGCATTGAATTTTTTTTTTTTTTTTTTTTCACAAAATGTGAATTTTTTTTTTTTTTTTTTTTTTAAATGAAACATATTTGTTTATGTGCTCAAGCAGTAGAACAGGCTCTCGCAACACTAAGATCATGGGTTCAATTCCCAGCACAATCACATTAATAAAAATACCATAAAATCACATCACAATAATATAAATTTTGTTCACATTTTCATCAACAGCTCAACGTGTCGAGACTCAATGAGGAACAGTAAGACAACTTCAAGAAAAACATCTTCGTGTTTCAAATTAAAAAGAAAAAAAAATTTTTTCACATCACAGAAACAAAGGACTGAATGCAACTAAACATATTGCTGTACTTCACATCCGCTTTCATAACTCTGATCAACACAAAGGACAAGAACATCATAAAAATATTACGTCTGCTTATATAACTAGTTCACTTTTCTGACCATAGATTCATATATGCTTTTATTATCCATTTCAGGAAGCTACAACAGCACATGAGAACACAAAAACAAAACAGAAAATAGAGTTAGGTTTACATGAAGCCACATTAATACACTGTAAATGAATTTATATATATAACTGTATATTACTGTACTTTCATTACTGTATCAACAAATATTATAAAAATAATACCTGGATGTTTTGTTTAAATCCAGTCATGATTTCATAAAGATCTTCAACCTTGCTGTGTTTCTCATTTCCCTGTTTAGAATGAAATGTATGAATACATTAATAATAATAACAATAACAACAGCAGTTTATAGTTCAAGCAGATCAAAATTTACCTGAATGTTTTGTGGATTTACAGTCATGTTTTCATAGATATTGTCACGTGTAACCTGCTCGTATTCCTCATTTCCCTATTAAAAATAAAATGTACAAATTAATAAATTATTAATAATAATAATAATAACAGCAACAGCAGCTTATAGAGCAAGCAGACGAATGCTACAAATGTTATAGAAAATGACCTGCATGTTTTGCTTGATTTCAGTCGTTTCATAGAGATTTTCACATGTAACCTCGTTTTTCACATTTCCCTATTTAAAATAAAATTAATAAGTAAATTAATAAGAACAACAACAACATCACAGTTCAAAGTGCAAGTAGGTATGCTACAAATTTGATAAAAATTACCTGAATGTTTTGTTTAATTTCACTCTTTTCATAGAGACTATTACATGTAACCTCCTCGTTTCTCCCATTTCCCTGTAAAAAAAGAAATATATATATATACATTATTATTATTAATAACAGTGATCAGAATCTGTGATTTCCCCTCCTTGAGCTGCCACCTGACCGTGGTGGAGGGGTTTGAGTACCTGAAGGATCCTGGGAGCTATGTTGTCCGGGGCTATATGCCCCTGGTAGGATCTCCCAAGGCAAACAGGTCCTAGGTGACGGGTCAGACTAAGAGCGGTTCATTAACCCTTTATGAAGAAATTTAAAACGAGGACTGTGACGTCGCCCGGCATGGCGCAGCCGGGGCCCCACCCTGGAGCCAGAGTCTCGCTGGGCTCAGCCTGAAGGCTCACCACCGGCAGGAGGGACCATAAGGGGCTGGTGCGTAGTGGATCGGGCGGCAGTCGAAGGCGGGGGCCTCGACAGCCCGATCCCTGGACACGGAAACTAGCTCTAGGGATGTGGAACGTCACCTTGCTGGCGGGGAAGGAGTCTGAGCTTGTGGGTGAGGTTGAGAGGTACCGATTAGAGATAGTCAGAATCACCTCCACGCACGGCTTGGGCTCTGGAACCACACTCCTTGAGAGAGGATGGACTCTTTACCACTCTGGAGTTGCCCATGGTGAGGGGCGGCGGGCTGGTGTGGGTTTGCTTATAGCCCCCCAGCTCAGCCGCTATGTGTTGGAGTTCACCCCGGTGAACGAGAGGGTCGCTTCCCTGCGCCTTCGGGTCGGGGATAGGTCTCTCACTGTCGTGTGCGCCTATGGGCCAAACGGCAGTGTAGAGTACCCGGCCTTCTTGGGGTCTCTGGGAGGGGTGCTGGAAAGTGCTCCGACTGGGGACTCATTGACGCATAAGGGTGTCCATCAGTGCATGTGGCACCAGAACACGCTAGGCCGGAGGTTGATGATCGACTTTGTGGTCGTTTCATCCGACCTCCGGCCGTATGTCTTGGACACTCGGGTGAAGAAAGGGGTGGAGCTATCAACTGATCACCACCTGGTGGTGAGTTGGATCCGATGGCGGGGGAGGAAGCTGGACAGACTCGGCAGACCCAAACGTCTGTAGGGAACGTTTGGCCGAGTCCCCTGTCAGAGAGATCATCAACTCCCACCTCCAGCGGAGCTTCGACCGGATCCCGACGGAGTCTGGAGATATTGAGTCCGAGTGGACCATGTTCTCCACCTCCAATGTCGACGCAGCCGCTCGGAGCTGTGATCGTAAGGTCTCCGGTGCCTGTCGAGGCGGCAATCCCCGAACCCGGTGGTGGACACCGGAAGTAAGGGATGCCATCAAGCTGATAAAGGAGTCCTATCGGGCCTGGCTGGCCTGTGGGATTCCTGAGGCAGCTGACGGGTACCGACGGGCCAAGCGGACTGCAGCCCGGGTGGTTGTGGAGGAGATCGGGCTTGGGAGGAGTTCGGTGAGGCCATGGAGAAGGACTACCGGTCGGCCTCGAAGAGATTCTGGCAAACCATCCGGTGCCTCAGGGGAGGGAAGCAGTGCTCTACCAACGCTGTTTACAGTGGGGCAGCTGTTGACCTCAACTGGGGATATCGTCGGACGGTGGAAGGAATACTTCGAGGATCTCCTCGATCCCACCTATGCGAAATTCCATTGAGGAAGCAGAGGCTGAGGGCTCGGAGGCGGACTCGTCCATCACCCAAGCTGAAGTCACCAAGGTAGTCAAGAAACTCCTTGGTGGCAAGACACCGGGGGTGGATGAGATCCGCCCTGAGTACCTCAAGTCTCTGGATGTTGTGGGGCTGTCTTGGCTGACACGCCTCTGCAACATCGCGTGGCGGTCGGGGACAGTACCTCTGGGCTGGCAGACCGGGGTGGTGGTCCCTCTTTTTAAGAAGGGGGACCGGAGGGTGTGTTCCAACTACAGGGGGATCACACTTCTCAGCCTCCCCGGGAAAGTCTATGCCAGGGTACTGGAGAGGAGAATACGGCCGATAGTAGAACCTCGGATTCAGGAGGAACAGTGCGGTTTCCGTCCCGGTCGTGGAACACTGGACCAGCTCTATACCCTCTCCAGGGTGCTGGAGGGCTCATGGGAGTTTGCCCAACCAATCCTCATGTGCTTTGTGGATTTGGAGAAGGCATTCAACTGTGTCCCTCGCGACGTCCTGTGGAGAGGGTGCTCCGGGAGTATGGGGTCCGGGGCCCTTTGCTAAGGGCTGTCCGGTCCCTGTACGACCGGAGCAGGAGCTTGGTTCGCATTGCCGGCAGTAAGTCAGACTTGTTCCCAATGCATGCTCCGGCAGGGCTGCCCTTTATCACCGGTTCTGTTCATAATTTTTATGGACAGAATTTCTAGGCGCAGCCAGGGGCCGGAAGGTGTCAGGTTTGGGGACCACACGATTTCGTCTCTGCTTTTTGCGGATGATGTTGTCGTGTTGGCCCCTTCAGACCAGGACCTTCAGCGTGCACTGGGAAGGTTTGCAGTAGAGTGTGAAGCGGCTGGGATGAGAATCAGCACCTCCAAATCCGAGGCCATGGTTCTCAGTCGGAAAAGGGTAGCTTGCCCACTTCAGGTTGGTGGAGAGTTTCTGCCTCAAGTGGAGGAGTTCAAGTATTGTATCCGCAGGGTGGCTGGATGCTCCCTCAGAGTGGGTGAGGAGCTCGGTCACTCCGGAGGAGCTCAGAGTAGAGCCGCTGCTCCTCCACATCGAGAGGGGTCAGCTGAAGTGGCTCGGGCTTCTGTTTCAGATGCCTCCTGGACGCCTTCCCGGGAAGGTGTTCCAGGCACGTCCCACCGGGAGGAGACCCCGGGGAAGACCTAGGACATGCTGGTGGGATTATGTCTCCTGGCTGGCCTAGGAACGCGTCGGTGTCCCCCCGGAAGAGCTGGAAGAAGTGTCAGGGGAGAGGGAAGTCTGGGCATCTCTGCTTAGACTGCTGCCCCCGCGACCCGGCCCCGGCCCCAGATAAGTGGAAGAAGATGAGAATCTGTGATTTTTCTAACAGCCATGCATCACTAACATGATGGCGATGAACGGTCACTTACGTCAGGCTCCTGTTGATCGCTCATGCCTTCAGACGGATTCGCAGCTCCAGCTCTTCGTTCTGCAGAAAAACACACATGTAATAGTGCACATATTCTGCTGTCTCTGATCAAATATCTGACTCTCTCACTTCTTCTGATGTGTCCTATGATCATAAGCACAGCCACAGCGAAGATGACGGTCAGAACCGCTCCCAGAACGACCCGCCACAGGAGACTCTTCAGACCCGGCATCAAGCTGAAACAGGAGTCAGAGGTGTAGGAGTCTCAAGTTAGGACAACTTTAATTATATAGAACTTTTTACAATACAGAGTGTTTCAAAGCAGCCTCACAGAGATATCAGGAAAATAATGCAACAAAGTTTGTTTCCAGAAGAAAATAGTGTCATATTACAGCTAAAGTAAGTTCATTGATGTTTCAATTTTGTTGTAAAAAAGTTATTAATTTAGTTCACTTATATATATATAGCCGCTCTGGAGAAAACCGTGATGTCATCGTCCAGCTCAGATCAGTTCTCATATAATGGTGTCAATGCAGGAGATCAATATTATTGTAGAATATTAGATTAAATGACCCCAGTGTGTCTCTTACTTGTCTTGGCTGAATGCTGTGGTGTGGCCTGTATAGTGAACAGTAACTCGTCTTGTATATGGGGCCTTCCTCACGCTAATATGAACTGGCATCTGGTATTTCCCATCGGAGCAGAAGTACCATCCACTGTCCTCTATCTTCAGCTCGCTCAAGCTCACATTCAGAGTCTCACCGTCACCACTGAAATGAGTTTGATCTGAGCTTTCTTCATCTCTCCCAACACACGAGCCTCCGATCTGACACCACTGTGAAGCTCCGTGACAGATGACGTTCACGTTCCCTCCCTCGTAGCCGGACACGCTCTGACTCGACACCTGGAGCCGGGCTTTACCTGGACAGGTCACACTAAACGTCAGAGACACATGCATGCTTTTCTTGATAATTCATGTCTAAATTTGTACATTCTGGAATATGACACGAAGAAAACTATGGAAGATTGTTAGCAAAGCAGATAAAAAACTGCAAGATAAGTTTTTCTGCCATTTTTGCAACTGCAAGATAAAAAGGTGCAATTCTGAGAAAAAACTCTGAATTGCGAGATTTAAAGTCACAACTGCAAGATAAAGTCAGAATTTCGAGATATAAAATCAGAATTGCGAGATAAAAAATCAGAATTGCGAGATATAAAGTCAGAATTTCAAGATATAAAGTCAGAATTTCGAGATATAAAGTCAGAATTTCAAGATATAAAGTCAGAATTTCAAGATATAAAGTCAGAATTTCGAGATATAAAGTCCGAATTTTGAGATATAAAATCAGAATTGTGAGATATAAAGTCAGAATTTCAAGATATAAAGTCAGAATTTCAAGATATAAAGTCAGAATTTCAAGATATAAAGTCAGAATTTCAAGATATAAAGTCAGAATTTCGAGATATAAAGTCCGAATTTTGAGATATAAAATCAGAATTGTGAGATACTATAATGTTGCAATTACAAGAAAGTCAGAATTTCGAGACAAAGTCACAATTGCATTAAAGTTAGAATTGCAAGATATAAATTCATAATTGCGAGCTTAAAAATGTATATTATATTTATTTATATTATAATGTTTATATCTCATAATTGTGAGGATAAAAAGTCAGAATTGTGAAATTGTGAGAAAAAAATATTGAGAGATACAAATACAATTACCTATTTTTTATTCTGTGGGATAAACAAGCTGCCATTGGAAACACATGGATAGATTTAGATACACAAAATAAAATACTCAAAATACCTTTAATAACCTCCAAGTAAAGATGTGCGCAAGGATCGGATCCAGAAGCGCTGATGGCACACCAGTATGAGCCGGTGTCGCTCTCCTCAGCGCTCCTCAGCGTGGCCGTGAACACCTTCTCTGTCTGGTTATCCTCAAAAGACATTCTGTTGTGTTGTACTTCACGACTGAAGAGCCAAACACCTCCAGAACTCACATATTTACGCTTACTGACATATTTCTGATCGTATAAACAAGGGATTATGATGGTTTGATGATTTTGAACAGATATTTTACTGACTGTAAGAATAGATTGAGTTCCTGTGCAAAGAAAAATAATAAAATTATTATTACACTAAAGATTTTATATAAAGCTGAAGTGAAAAATTAAATGTTAGGCTTACAATGCCTTGTTTCAGTGTGCATGAACGCATCTGCATATACGCATATTCCCATCCATGTTATAATGTTACTCAATATTACGGGCTTAATATTAAACGCATTGCATGGCTAAAAATCATTCGGTCGACTGAAGGTAAACATCCACTTCATCTCATTCTTCTTAAAAACACGCTGAAGCTGCTTTAATAACTAACAATCTGCTCCAAATGATTCACTAAGAACGAATCAAACTGAATCACAAATTAACTAAGAACCCGCTTATGAATTATTGCATTGAATGTTTTGATTTCTGATTAATCATCTGACAGAAAGGGACACAGGTCAAAACTGCTGAAATGTTTCTAATGTCTGAGGTTATTCTGAGCGCAACAGGCTATACATGTTGAATCAATGATCCGAAATAACCAAAATAAAATATATGCTAAACTTATGATAATATTCTTCTTAGTTAAGATGCGCCTTTTCTGTTCGGTTTCAGTTGAAAACACAATCATGTATACAGTAGATACAAATATACTTGTAACATGACCATTAAACATTAACACTGCTAGTTCTTGTCAAGTTGATGGTGATGAATATGAAAAAATTTATGTTTACAACAGCTAAAATTTAGATGAATTGTGTCCAAAAGCTAGTTATTACACACACTATATCAGCACTGACTTCAACACACATTCCCAAAATTCCAGACAGACGGACATGGATTTCTCCTGAGACAAAATCAGTCAGAAAACGGCGTATAATTGAGTTTTTGTCGTACCTGAAGAGTGTGTGACGAGGAACATAACTAGCAGAGTCGTCTTCATCATGCTGACTGAGTGAGAACGAGCTGATCTTAGCAGGACTATATTTATTTCTATCTAGAGGATAGGGTGAAACAGTTTCACAGCTTGTGTGAGCCGTTATACACGTCCGTCTGTGTGCAAACACTATACACTTGACATCGTTTGAACACTTTCTCCTCACAGTGCACATCATAATAGTTCATATTTTAACACTCAATGCCAAGTGGAGAAAAACTATATGATGCAAGAGCATATTCATGTTATATATGACATGATTTGCATGAGCGCTGCTGTTGTTCCCTCCTGCTGTATCTCAGAAACCTTTAGTGTTATAAGAGAACATCCTGCAGATATGATCAAAGAGGAGATAATATCGCTTTGTGATCAGATCTGTTGCAGATACGACCTGGTTTCAATGTTGAAACTTATACAACACTTTAAGGGGGATATATCTTTTTATATATATATATATATATATATATATATATATATATATATATATATATATATATATATATATATATATATATATATATATATATGTCTCCAGTGAAATAAAACTTACTAAATGTATAACTCTTCAGTGATGTCCAGTATAGCCATAAATACTCATAAGAACATTAGTAGTTACTCATACTACTTTCAATCCAATATTAGGCCTGGAAAATAATCTGATGCTCTTTAGAAGGGCTTTATGTAAGAATTTGCATGTATTACAGTAACTGTTTTTTTTTTTTTTTGCCAATGTCTGAACAGCTTGTAAGGAAACTTAAAGAACGAGACCTTCCCCGACTCCTAGATGAAAGCCGTAAACCGATTTTTAGGCCTGTTTCACCGGGAAAATCCAAAGCATGTGACGTTTGCACTCCTCAGTTCAATGACACATGAAACTAATGTTCAGGATAATGCAGAGAGAGTCATTCTGTACTGTAACGTCAATGATTCATGCAAAGAAAAGAGATTCATTCAAACTATAGACTCACATATAGATCTATAGTCTCATATAATCAAGCTATCATAACAGTGTGATTTAATGAGCTCATCTGCCGTTGTGATGCTGGTGAATCTCAGATCTGATCAAACATCCACATCACTGCGATCTGATGCTTTCTGAACCGCTGCTTTCTCATTTTCATTGTGTCTATTTCATATTGAGAGGAACGTGCCGCACATATTTACATATGCATATAACCGTCGCTCTCAGCAGCGTCACTATGTTTGTTAACAGTATATCACTGCAAAGCTATTTATAAGTTATTTTTACTTCTAAGCAAAGACTGAAAAAGACCTTCTCCCTGAGAATATTGGGGTCTTGAATCCCATTGAGTCTGTTGTGTGTTACGAGCTCCTGCAGTTCACTGAACGACCACAGGTGGCGCTATAACAAGAGCTGCTCACTTCTACATATAACCTCTTTAAAGTCATGAGAGGGAAGTTGTGCTGGTCTTCTCTCCTCTATTGTGGCATATATCGAGTGAAACGCTTCTGGAACAATAACAAATGTGGGCGGGGCTTGCTTGTGTCTGTGGGGAGTTGATTGGCTGGTTGGATGGTTGTGGTTTGCTATTGGCTGATCTCATGTGAGTGACAGGTTTCCCCGCCCACATCATCAGAGAAGAGAAGAGATGCTGCAAGAGGAACTTATTCTGATTCAACATTATTAACACAATAATGATGAAGTGCATCCATAAATCATTTACAATAAACACTGCAATATTCCATAATTTATTTAATGGTGACTTTAATGGATTTAACTGGATTTAACTTACATACATCAGAACATGTGAAGAACTGGTCTAAAATACAGGTTTCACACAAAATTGATCTAAACTCATAATTCTCACATTTTGTTCTTTCATAACTATACTGTAAAAAATGTTCGTAATTTTAACGGTAAAAAAACGGTAAAAAAAGCAACAGAAAAGAAATGTTAATTGCTTAACAGAATGTATCCTTACTATATACAGTGAAAAACTGTAATAGCTCTCATGGGACATTTCATGTAATTTTACAGTAATATACTGTTAAATGTACGGATTTTGGAAGTAAACCTTACCGTTGCATTTACCGTACCTTACCGTAAAAAATACGGTGGCAATTTTTTAACTAATTTTACAAAGTTTTACATCATCGAACTAAAAATTACGGTAAAAAACTGGCGGCTGGTTACCAGTACTTTACCGTGAAAAATACGGTATAAATATTTATGTTTTACGGCATTGAACTAAAGATTACGGAAAAAAAACTGGCAGCTGTGGTTGCCGAAATATTTTAGTTTTTTAGGCACTAAACTAAAGTTTACGGTAAAATACTGGCAGCTTGTTTCAAGTGCTTTACCGTAAAAAATACGGTAGTAATATTTTAGGTTTTATGGCATTGAACTTCAGTTTATGGTAAAATTTTTTATTTTTTTTAAACTGCCAAAACAAACCAATTTGTCATAAAAGTTATTATTGAGAATTACCAGAGGTTTAGATGTTGATGTTTTATTGAAAATAATAAAGTTTGAAGTTACCATTATGGAGATCAGTGTTTGCTGTAGGTGGGCTCTTGACCCTTGACTTTCTAACGTTAGATTTTCTCTGGCTGATTTAACTGTGTAATTATAAAAGACATTCGTTATGGCATGAAAATCAGAGAGAAAATGTGATCATGTGATGTTGGCAGGTTAATGATGGCATAATTGTCATGTAGAGGCCTGATTCGCTGATCTCATTAAGAGTCTTATCTTTCATTGTATTAGGAATGTTTAATACTAATATATTTCACGTTTTTGCGTATAATAGCTCTGTGACTACCACATGCAAGCCAGAAATGACAAACAGATCATCTGAAAAACTTAAAAAAATACATGGTGTATAAAAAAGGTTTTGAACAACTGTATGATTTAGACCAACACAGACATCAAGAATCAGCGTATGAATCTCAACAACGGTGACAATCAACAAACTAATCAGATAAAACTCTGAACATCACAACACAAGCTACTAAAAAGTTGCAACAAAAACAACAGCAAAAATAAAAGCAGATAATAATAATAAAAGAAAATACTAAGGCAATTCAGCATAATTTATTCATGCTGCAATGCATGCTGGGAGATACTGATGAGTTTTGATTGATGGCTCCCATCATGCACTGCACTTATATCATCACCGTTGTTGAGACTCATATGCTGAATCTTGATGTCTGTGTGTGTCTGAGAGATACAGTAGTTCAAACCTTTATTGTGAATAATGTTTTAAAAATTCTTCAGATTATCACAACACTGATGGATCACACGCTGTAGAATAGTAGCACTACTACAATCAATAATGTAAAATTAATGACACATATAATCAAAGATAAGACTCTGTATGAGCTCAGTGAATCAGGACACTACATGATGATTGCCATCATCAATACATAATCATCATCACATGATTCATTTTCTCTCTGATTTCCTGCCATAACCAACGTGTCTTATAAACACAGAGTTACAGCAGCCAGAGGAAAGCTAATGTTAGAAAGTCAAGGCCCAACACTGATCATCATCATGGTGACTTCAAATGAAACAATAAATCATCAACATCTAAACCTCTGTTAATTCTCCAACAGAACTGTAGATGTATGACATAAATAAAGTACATCTGGTTAGTAATAAGTGAAGCTGGTAAAGCTGTTTGTGGAGTTGTTTAATCCTCCTCTGCTGAGATCTTCACAGATTTGATGTCTTCTTTTCTCTTCAGTTGATTTCATCTAAAGCTGTGTCTGAAGTCAGCTGTAGTTCTTGTGTTTACATTTACATTTACATTTATTCATTTAGCTGACGCTTTTATCCAAAGCGACTTACAATTGCTATAGATGTCAGAGGTCGCACGCCTCTGGAGCAACTAGGGGTTAAGTGTCTTGCTCAGGGACACATTGGTGTCTCACAGTGGATTCGAACCCGGGTCTCTCACACCAAAGGCATGTGTCTTATCCATTGCGCCACACCACCCCACATTGGGACGGTGGTGGTGGACGGTGACGTTTCTGCTCGTCGCTTCTCTTTTTTCTGTTCTTGTTGTTTCTGTAAATTGTACTTTTTACTGTAATCTGTAAACTTCATTTAAATAATTATGTTTCTTCTTAGTTTTTGTTATCAGTTATATGTACATTTGGGGTTTATATTACATCATATATTGTTTAATGAATGTTTATGGCATTCGTGTGTGTGTCGTGTGTGTGTGTGTGTGTGTCGTGTGTGTGTCACCATGATGGTGTTTTGTATTTGTGTGTATGACACTGTGCCCCTTCATTATATGAACGTGTCTCAGTTTGTGGAAAACTAAAGGTGTACTTTAAATCATCATGTGCTTTTCTTTTTTACCACCTTTATTATTATGGTGGTTATCAGTATATTACAAAGGTATAAAGCAGATTTTAATACTTTAGTGAAATTGAATGATTACGTTTATGAAATATAAGGGTTGTCCCGTGAAAACTAAAAGGTTGATACCATATTTTTTATGGTAAAATACTGGCAACCAAGCTGCCGTTTTTTTACCGTAAATTGCACAGTTTTTTTTTTTACTTTGTGTTATTTTGCACATAAAATTTAAGTCCCGTGAAACATAAAATGTTGCCACCATATTTTTTTTACGGTAAAATACTGGCAACCACGCTGCCGTTTTTTTACCGTAAATTTCACTTTTTTTCTTAACAGTGTAACTCATATCTTCTCCCGTTAGCCGAGATCAGTAAGTGTGATCCAGGGTTGTGTGTGAACCTCAGGTGACTGTAATCCAGCTGCTGTTAATAGCCTCGCATACGCTTCTGGAACATTCAGCTAAATGTCAAGAACGTCTTTGTTCTATTTTCTAGACAGTGTTATCTTGTTTTGTCTAAAAGGTCAAGGCTCTCTATTGGTCGCTCTGGTGGCGTTTCCTCGACAACGAACTCTGACTTCCTGTGTTGGCCACGGCACAGTTAACACACTTCACACACTTCACACACTCACGGTCTGTTCGTGAAGCGCTCGGTGCGCTGGGCTATAAATGACACACAGCACATCACACAGCATAGAGGACCGGAAGACTGTAAAAACACCAACCTCAAGAGAAACACTCTTTAAACTTGTACATCGTATACAGCCGAGGACAAATATGTATAAAAACAGTCATGTTTGAATAAAATTTCAATATGCAATATTTATCAGACACCACTATTTAGAATATTGTCTTATTTATTTATTATTTAATATGGCTTTCTTAAGATAACTAACATTAACTAACAATGAGCAATGCATTTGTTACAGTATCTGTGTTAACATATGTTGGTAAAAATACAGCTGTTCATTGTTAGTTCATGTTAATGTTCTATGTAATGTGGTTAACTAACGTTAACAAATAAACCATATTGTAAAGTGTTACCGCTGTCTCTTTATGACATCAGTATTTCAGGATTTGTACTGTAGTTTAAAGGGGTCATGAACTGCATTGTTTTGTAATGTTTCCTAGGGTGCACTTATAATGTTAGTGTGATTTATACTTCAAAAATGATAATTTAGAAATAAAAGTATTTTTTCCTACCCTGATTTTAGCCTCTGATTTAAATGCTCTGTTTGAAGTGGCGTGTCTGTGTGAGACTTCAGTGTAAACACCCACTGCTGTGATTGGCTGTGAGACTTCAGTGTAAACACCCACTGCTGTGATTGGCTGTTAGACTTCAGTGTAAACGCCCACTGCTGTGATTGGCTGACATTTCTGCATATGAAATAGCTAGTATTACATGTTGAAGTATCTTGTAAACTTTTAGCATGTTTTACTGTTACAGCTCTCAAGGTTAACTAATCGTGTAAAGTGTTGATTATATAGTATTATATTTAGATCTGTGGAATTATATTTAGATGGTGTCATGAAAGGTTGCAGTGATGAGCATAGCCGATCACAGACATGTGGAGCGCGTGAATGCAGTGAACTCATCTTTGCCACTCGATTTCTGCACAGTAGCGAATGCTTTTGCGAGAGGCAAGATCTCAGTCACTGATAAACTCGTGCTGTTTGATTGACAGCTCCAGTGATTTTAAAGGGAAGCTTTCTTTGATCACTTTCTATATATAATTGAAGCACAGTTTAAATAACAGATTATATCCTACTAAGAGAAACAATGTGAAGATGACCAATAAGTCACTCACTGGTTCGATTTACTGCACATAGATGAAGAACATCTGACTGTATGAATGACCTGAATGACCTGAATGACCTGTCTAATCATTATATATGAGAAATCACTGGTCACAGATCAGGCATTAGAATTAACACAGTTACATGCATTACTGTAGAGTCCATATCACAAATAGTCTATTTTGCAAAGTCTGTGACGAAATTGCAACTGATTCACCAAACAATCCACAGTAAAACGTAGCGAAAACAAGTAAATAATGCTCAACTGAGACAATTCCTAGCAATAGGATCCTTTGGAAGTGAATGTTCTAGTCCAGTCAGTGATCCTCCTCTCCTCTCCTCCTCATCTCATGAACACGCCAGTGGGCGGGGCTAAAGCGCCAGTGGGCGGGGCTAACGATGTGATGATGGATGGACACATTCCTCAACGAGTTCTGGAACTTTCAGCATATTCTTATAGTATGATGACCTCTTATTAGATTTCTCAGTTCATGACCCCTTAAACAAAATGCCATTTAATGCAGCTGACAAACATCTTTCCAAAAAAATAAAAAATAATAATAATAATATAGATGCAATATATGGGAGCCAGGAAAAATAAGCAGGATTCCTGGACTTTGTATTTATTGTGTTTTTAAGTGTCTAAAACATTTTTCTTTGTTTAAAAGCATCTTCGAAGACTTTAGAAAGCTCCTGTCTTTCGCATGTCTCAGTATCTGTTCTCTCAGCGTCTGACGGCTTCAGAGGAAGAACAAAAGTGTTTAAATAACAATAACACTCACATCTAAAGCACATAAACACCTCTGAGCCAGAACTGACACAAGAAGGTTGCAAGCTCTCACTCGTTAACACAAATAAAAGAAGAATATAAATAATTCAAATAACAAGCTGTGGTTAGAGACGGTAAAACTCATTTACTCTGAGCTTCTTTACGCTGCTGTTTCTGGGCAGCACCCGCTCTGATGTACACAAACACAGGAACATTAGTGGATCATTTCACATTAATTGTATTAAATAAGTAACATATGCATATGACTGAGTTAGCTGACTGATTCTGCACAACATGATCTGCCATAATAATGAGCGTCTGTCACGGAAAGAGAAACTCAAACATGTTTTTCATACATTTGTTACTTGTGGTTAATTAAGTAACATCCATAATAACACTGTATTTCATTAGTATTGTGCATAACTAAACAGCAGATTATAATATTTGTGTTTGCCAGATTTTATATTTCTCTTATTCTCTTTAAAATCACTTTTTTTTCTGACTTTCCAAACTTTTTACACTTCAACATTTTCAGTTTTACAAAATACACTTTGAAACAGAAATAGACAAAAAACAACCAAATAAAAGATTAAAATTGAAATAATTCCAAATATGAATAAAAACTATATTGATCCTAAAATGTAGCTTCAGGGGCAGAGACTGAAGGTTATAGAGATTTGTATTGATTTGGCCTGAAACTCTGAGAGAGTTGCACAAATGTTGGTCTTGATTTAAGGATGAAAAATAAAAAACCCACAAACCAAAGCTTATTCAACATCCTGAGCATTTTGAGATGTTGGTTGATGATGAAAAAAATGCCACATCATTTTAATCAATTCACACCATACTTAGTGTGTTTACTCGCTTGCCGCTTGAAGTCTGAGCAGTGGATGTGTCACGGACGCCTGACAGTGACGTGTGAGAGTTCCCCTGATCTCTGAGACATCGGGAACAGCGACACGGAGCTGTGAGGAGTGTGTTGTCATCATTGTGTCGGCGTGAGAATCTTCTGTTCACACGCTTCACCACTTCATGCTTGTGGTCACAAGTTTCCAAGCTTTCTTGCACAAACGTATAGTTCCTGCTCATGTTTCACATTTACTGCAATGATGGACATTTCATCATGATAATGCTGCTCGCTCCTCTACCTCAGAGATCAGGTTTCAAGGCATTTTATTAAGATGTAAAAAGTCTGTCTCATCCTGTCATGATGATATAATAGAGAAAATCCTGCCAGACCTGCAGATGTGGGATTTCAGGCTCTAATGAGATTCCCATCAATCATTGATATTGATAAAGACATGCAGGACACACTTTTTGCTCATTTTCAGGAGCACGTTTATGACTTTGAAGCCAAGCTTGTGTGTATATCTGTATATTAACAACCTAACAAAACATCAGTCTATTTATGACAACTTTGAATGCAATGATGTAACAAACCACACTGAGTTAGAGGAACAACAGACAGACTACAACTAATTTAATGGTGGTCCTGGAACCAATTATTTTTTATATTTCAGCACATGCTATATGTGACTTAATTAGCATCTACATTTTTTAAAGGTTTCAAAGTTATCAAGACAATTTCAGTGTTACAACTTTACCAAAATAATTTATAAAAAAAAAAAAAAAAGGTTTCATGTTTGTGTAAATGAATCACTGATTTTTTAAAACTTTTTTTAACAAGCATGCATTCTCAAAGTTGTGGTGCCCTGATTCCCTGCGTCTGCAGCTGAAACACATTCTTTATTTTCTCCACGCAGTGTCAGATCGTCATGGTCTCGTGTGTTCAGCATCTGTGTGTTCCCGCTGAGAGCCGAGCCGGATGATGAAAGATCTCAGATGTTCGTGCAAAGCATGGAAATTCAGTCCTGGATGAAGGTGACAAATAACCGAGATCTCACACACGTGTGTGTCCTGAAGCGCTCACACTGAGATCTCACACACCTGAAGCACACACACTGAGATCTCACACACCTGAAGCGCTCACACTGAGATCTCACACACCTGAAGCACACACACTGAGATCTCACACACCTGAAGCGCTCACACTGAGATCTCACACACCTGAAGCACACACACTGAGATCTCACACACCTGAAGCGCTCACACTGAGATCTCACACACCTGAAGCGTTCACACTGAGATCTCACACACCTGAAGCACACACACTGAGATCTCACACACCTGAAGCACACACACTGAGATCTCACACACCTGAAACGCTCACACTGAGATCTCACACACCTGAAGCGCACACACTGAGATCTCACACACCTGAAGCGTTCACACTGAGATCTCACACACCTGAAGCACACACACTGAGATCTCACACACCTGAAGCACACACACTGAGATCTCACACACCTGAAGCGCTCACACTGAGATCTCACACACCTGAAGCACACACACTGAGATCTCACACACCTGAAGCGTTCACACTGAGATCTCACACACCTGAAGCACACACACTGAGATCTCACACACCTGAAGCGCTCACACTGAGATCTCACACACCTGAAGCGCTCACACTGAGATCTCACACACCTGAAGCGCTCACACTGAGGTCTCACACACCTGAAGCACACACACTGAGATCTCACACACCTGAAGCGCACACACTGAGGTCTCACACACCTGAAGCACACACACTGAGATCTCACACACCTGAAGCGCTCACACTGAGATCTCACACACCTGAAGCGCTCACACTGAGATCTCACACACCTGAAGCGCTCACACTGAGATCTCACACACCTGAAGCACACACACTGAGATCAGATCTCACACACCTGAAGCACACACACTGAGATCTCACACACCTGAAGCACACACACTGAGATCTCACACACCTGAAGCGCTCACACTGAGATCTCACACACCTGAAGCACACACACTGAGGTCTCACACACCTGAAGCGCTCACACTGAGATCTCACACACCTGAAGCGTTCACACTGAGATCTCACACACCTGAAGCGCTCACACTGAGATCTCACACACCTGAAGCGCTCACACTGAGATCTCACACACCTGAAGCACACACACTGAGATCTCACACACCTGAAGCGCTCACACTGAGATCTCACACACCTGAAGCACACACACTGAGATCTCACACACCTGAAGCGCTCACACTGAGATCTCACACACCTGAAGCACACACACTGAGATCTCACACACCTGAAGCGCTCACACTGAGATCTCACACACCTGAAGCGCACACACTGAGATCTCACACACCTGAAGCGCACACACTGAGGTCTCACACACCTGAAGCGCACACACTGAGATCTCACACACCTGAAGCGCTCACACTGAGATCTCACACACCTGAAGTGCTCACACTGAGATCTCACACACCTGAAGCGCTCACACTGAGATCTCACACACCTGGAGCGCTCACACTGAGATCTCACACACCTGAAGCACACACACTGAGATCAGATCTCACACACCTGAAGCACACACACTGAGATCTCACACACCTGAAGCGCTCACACTGAGATCTCACACACCTGGAGCGCTCACACTGAGATCTCACACACCTGAAGCACACACACTGAGGTCTCACACACCTGAAGCGCTCACACTGAGATCTCACACACCTGAAGCACACACACTGAGATCTCACACACCTGAAGCGCTCACACTGAGATCTCACACACCTGAAGCACACACACTGAGGTCTCACACACCTGAAGCGCTCACACTGAGATCTCACACACCTGAAGCACACACACTGAGATCTCACACACCTGAAGCGCTCACACTGAGATCTCACACACCTGAAGCACACACACTGAGATCTCACACACCTGAAGCGCTCACACTGAGATCTCACACACCTGAAGCGCTCACACTGAGATCTCACACACCTGAAGCACACACACTGAGATCTCACACACCTGAAGCGCTCACACTGAGATCTCACACACCTGAAGCACACACACTGAGATCTCACACACCTGAAGCGCTCACACTGAGATCTCACACACCTGAAGCGCACACACTGAGATCTCACACACCTGAAGCGCACACACTGAGGTCTCACACACCTGAAGCACACACACTGAGATCTCACACACCTGAAGCGCTCACACTGAGATCTCACACACCTGAAGCGCTCACACTGAGATCTCACACACCTGAAGCGCTCACACTGAGATCTCACACACCTGGAGCGCTCACACTGAGATCTCACACACCTGAAGCACACACACTGAGATCAGATCTCACACACCTGAAGCGCTCACACTGAGATCTCACACACCTGAAGCGCTCACACTGAGATCTCACACACCTGGAGCGCTCACACTGAGATCTCACACACCTGAAGCGCTCACACTGAGATCTCACACACCTGAAGCACACACACTGAGGTCTCACACACCTGAAGCGCTCACACTGAGATCTCACACACCTGAAGCACACACACTGAGATCTCACACACCTGAAGCGCTCACACTGAGATCTCACACACCTGAAGCACACACACTGAGATCTCACACACCTGAAGCGCTCACACTGAGATCTCACACACCTGAAGCACACACACTGAGATCTCACACACCTGAAGCGCTCACACTGAGATCTCACACACCTGAAGCACACACACTGAGATCTCACACACCTGAAGCGCTCACACTGAGATCTCACACACCTGAAGCGCTCACACTGAGATCTCACACACCTGAAGCGCTCACACACCTGAAGCGCTCACACTGAGATCTCACACACCTGAAGCACACACACACCTGAAGCGCTCACACTGAGATCTCACACACCTGAAGCACACACACTGAGATCTCACACACCTGAAGCGCTCACACTGAGATCTCACACACCTGAAGCGCACACACTGAGATCTCACACACCTGAAGCGCTCACACTGAGATCTCACACACCTGAAGCACACACACACCTGAAGCGCTCACACTGAGATCTCACACACCTGAAGCACACACACTGAGATCTCACACACCTGAAGCGTTCACACTGAGATCTCACACACCTGAAGCGCTCACACTGAGATCTCACACACCTGAAGCACACACACTGAGATCTCACACACCTGAAGCGCTCACACTGAGATCTCATACACCTGAAGCACACACACTGAGATCTCACACACCTGAAGCGTTCACACTGAGATCTCACACACCTGAAGCACACACACTGAGATCTCACACACCTGAAGCGCTCACACTGAGATCTCACACACCTGAAGCACACACACTGAGATCTCACACACCTGAAGCGCTCACACTGAGATCTCACACACCTGAAGCACACACACTGAGGTCTCACACACCTGAAGCGCTCACACTGAGATCTCACACACCTGAAGCACACACACTGAGATCTCACACACCTGAAGCGCTCACACTGAGATCTCACACACCTGAAGCACACACACTGAGATCTCACACACCTGAAGCGCTCACACTGAGATCTCACACACCTGAAGCACACACACTGAGATCTCACACACCTGAAGCGTTCACACTGAGATCTCACACACCTGAAGCACACACACTGAGATCTCACACACCTGAAGCACACACACTGAGATCTCACACACCTGAAGCGCTCACACTGAGATCTCACACACCTGAAGCGCTCACACTGAGATCTCACACACCTGAAGCGCACACACTGAGATCTCACACACCTGAAGCGCTCACACTGAGATCTCACACACCTGAAGCGCTCACACTGAGATCTCACACACCTGAAGCGCTCACACTGAGATCTCTCACACACCTGAAGCGCACACACTGAGGTCTCACACACCTGAAGCGCTCACACTGAGATCTCACACACCTGAAGCGCTCACACTGAGATCTCACACACCTGAAGCGCTCACACTGAGATCTCACACACCTGAAGCGCTCACACTGAGATCTCACACACCTGGAGCGCTCACACTGAGATCTCACACACCTGAAGCGCTCACACTGAGATCTCACACACCTGAAGCGCTCACACTGAGATCTCACACACCTGAAGCACACACACTGAGGTCTCACACACCTGAAGCGCTCACACTGAGATCTCACACACCTGAAGCGCTCACACTGAGATCTCACACACCTGAAGCGCTCACACTGAGATCTCACACACCTGAAGCACACACACTGAGGTCTCACACACCTGAAGCGCTCACACTGAGATCTCACACACCTGAAGCGCTCACACTGAGATCTCACACACCTGGAGCGCTCACACTGAGATCTCACACACCTGAAGCACACACACTGAGGTCTCACACACCTGAAGCGCTCACACTGAGATCTCACACACCTGAAGCGTTCACACTGAGATCTCACACACCTGAAGCGCTCACACTGAGATCTCACACACCTGAAGCGCACACACTAGCGCTCACACTGAGATCTCACACACCTGAAGCACACACACTGAGGTCTCACACACCTGAAGCGCTCACACTGAGATCTCACACACCTGAAGCGTTCACACTGAGATCTCACACACCTGAAGCGCTCACACTGAGATCTCACACACCTGGAGCGCTCACACTAGCGCTCACACTGAGATCTCACACACCTGAAGCACACACACTGAGATCTCACACACCTGAAGCGCTCACACTGAGATCTCACACACCTGAAGCGCTCACACTGAGATCTCACACACCTGAAGCGCTCACACTGAGATCTCACACACCTGAAGCGCTCACACTGAGATCTCACACACCTGAAGCGCTCACACTAGCGCTCACACTGAGATCTCACACACCTGAAGCACACACACTGAGATCTCACACACCTGAAGCGCTCACACTGAGATCTCACACACCTGAAGCGCTCACACTGAGATCTCACACACCTGAAGCGCTCACACTGAGATCTCACACACCTGAAGCGCTCACACTCGTGTGTCTGAGATCTCACACACCTGAAGCGCTCACACTCGTGTGTCTGAGATCTCACACACCTGAAGCACACACACTGAGATCTCACACACCTGAAGCGTTCACACTGAGATCTCACACACCTGAAGCGCTCACACTGAGATCTCACACACCTGAAGCGCTCACACTGAGATCTCACACACCTGAAGCACACACACTGAGATCTCACACACCTGAAGCGCTCACACTGAGATCTCACACACCTGAAGCACACACACTGAGGTCTCACACACCTGAAGCGCTCACACTGAGATCTCACACACCTGAAGCACACACACTGAGATCTCACACACCTGAAGCGCTCACACTGAGATCTCACACACCTGAAGCACACACACTGAGATCTCACACACCTGAAGCGCTCACACTGAGATCTCACACACCTGAAGCACACACACTGAGATCTCACACACCTGAAGCGTTCACACTGAGATCTCACACACCTGAAGCACACACACTGAGATCTCACACACCTGAAGCGCTCACACTGAGATCTCACACACCTGAAGCACACACACTGAGGTCTCACACACCTGAAGCGCTCACACTGAGATCTCACACACCTGAAGCACACACACTGAGATCTCACACACCTGAAGCGCTCACACTGAGATCTCACACACCTGAAGCACACACACTGAGATCTCACACACCTGAAGCGTTCACACTGAGATCTCACACACCTGAAGCACACACACTGAGATCTCACACACCTGAAGCGCTCACACTGAGATCTCACACACCTGAAGCACACACACTGAGATCTCACACACCTGAAGCGCTCACACTGAGATCTCACACACCTGAAGCGCTCACACTGAGATCTCACACACCTGAAGCACACACACTGAGATCTCACACACCTGAAGCGCTCACACTGAGATCTCACACACCTGAAGCGCTCACACTGAGATCTCACACACCTGAAGCGCTCACACTGAGATCTCTCACACACCTGAAGCGCACACACTGAGGTCTCACACACCTGAAGCGCTCACACTGAGATCTCACACACCTGAAGCGCTCACACTGAGATCTCACACACCTGAAGCGCTCACACTGAGATCTCACACACCTGAAGCGCTCACACTGAGATCTCACACACCTGGAGCGCTCACACTGAGATCTCACACACCTGAAGCGCTCACACTGAGATCTCACACACCTGAAGCGCTCACACTGAGATCTCACACACCTGAAGCACACACACTGAGGTCTCACACACCTGAAGCGCTCACACTGAGATCTCACACACCTGAAGCGCTCACACTGAGATCTCACACACCTGAAGCGCTCACACTGAGATCTCACACACCTGAAGCACACACACTGAGGTCTCACACACCTGAAGCGCTCACACTGAGATCTCACACACCTGAAGCGCTCACACTGAGATCTCACACACCTGGAGCGCTCACACTGAGATCTCACACACCTGAAGCACACACACTGAGGTCTCACACACCTGAAGCGCTCACACTGAGATCTCACACACCTGAAGCGTTCACACTGAGATCTCACACACCTGAAGCGCTCACACTGAGATCTCACACACCTGAAGCGCACACACTAGCGCTCACACTGAGATCTCACACACCTGAAGCACACACACTGAGGTCTCACACACCTGAAGCGCTCACACTGAGATCTCACACACCTGAAGCGTTCACACTGAGATCTCACACACCTGAAGCGCTCACACTGAGATCTCACACACCTGGAGCGCTCACACTAGCGCTCACACTGAGATCTCACACACCTGAAGCACACACACTGAGATCTCACACACCTGAAGCGCTCACACTGAGATCTCACACACCTGAAGCGCTCACACTGAGATCTCACACACCTGAAGCGCTCACACTGAGATCTCACACACCTGAAGCGCTCACACTGAGATCTCACACACCTGAAGCGCTCACACTAGCGCTCACACTGAGATCTCACACACCTGAAGCACACACACTGAGATCTCACACACCTGAAGCGCTCACACTGAGATCTCACACACCTGAAGCGCTCACACTGAGATCTCACACACCTGAAGCGCTCACACTGAGATCTCACACACCTGAAGCGCTCACACTCGTGTGTCTGAGATCTCACACACCTGAAGCGCTCACACTCGTGTGTCTGAGATCTCACACACCTGAAGCGCTCACACTGCTGTGTTTGGGGGCGGCAGTGGCTCAGTGGTTCATGTAGATTGTCTACAAACCGGAAGGTTGGTGGTTCAATCCCCGGTTCCACCTGACCAAGTGTCGAGGTGTCCTTGAGCAAGACACCTAACCCCAGCTGCTCCCGACGAGCTGGATCGCCTTGCATGGCTGACACCGCCGTCGGTGTATGAATGAGTGATTGAATGGGTGAATGTGAGGCAATATTGTAAAGCGCTTTGGTGGCCATTGGGTCTTTGAAAGCGCTATATAAATGCAGTCCATTTACCATTTACCATTTGCAGTGTGTTTGCAGTGGTCATCTGATGATGTCAGTCGCTCTGGCTCTTCTCTAGAACTGACAGTCACTTCCTCTTTTGCTGGTGTAACCCACTGACAGTATGTTGGGTCACTCAGTATTGCAATAAAGGAAATCGCCAGACTTTAGGCAATAAAAAGTCTTGGAAACTAAACCAGCAGGAGAACGGCAGTATCTGTGGTTTCCCTCATGTTGCTCCTAACCTGAATAACTTCCTTTCTTCTGTGGAACATGACAAAAGAAATCTGGAAAATCCTTCTGGGCTTTTTTGTTTTGTTACATTTTTAGGTTTATGAAAGAGTTTATGATTCTGATCTCCCTGTTGTCACATATAATCATCTTCATCTGATCTCTGTAGAACTGTGTGTTTCTGAAGACGAGGGTTTGATGACTGATGTGCAAGGACTGACTGGAACAAACACACATATAAACTGCTGGACATCAGCTCTCATGTGGACGATTAGCTGATACTATTGCAGAGCATATTTCTAATGTAATGTTAACCCATAAAGCTAAGTCGTTTCTTAAGTTTGATGATTCATCTGCTATGTCATGTTTATGACACATTTATGACAGGTTATGAAGACATCTCAAACAATGTCATCTTTGCATTAAAAATTACAGAATTGAGCGAATGACACTTAATGACAAATGTCATTAACATGCATAAAACCTCCTTCATATTCATGTCAGTCTTATGCACACCCCTTCAAGTAAAGTGTTTCCATATATATATATAATTAAAGTAATAGTTAATGATCTATAATGGTTTAGGTGCATTTATTTGATCAAAAATACAGTAAAAACAGTGTAATATTATTCCAGTGTAAATCAGCTGTTCTCTATGTGAATATACAGTGAAGTGTAATTTATTCCTGTGATCAAAGCATCATTACTCCAGTCTTCAGTGTCACATGATCCTTCAGAAATCACTCTAATATGATGATTTATGAAGAAACAAGAAACATTTATGATTATGATCAGTGTGGAAAACAGTTGTGCTGCTTCAGATTTCTGTGGAAACCGTCATTCATTTTATTTTTCAGGATTCTTTAATGAATAGAAAGTTCCAAAGAACAGTGTTTATTTGAAATATAATCTTTTGTACCATTATAAATGTCTTTACTGTCACTTTTGATCAATTTAATGCATCCTTGATGAATAAAAGTATTCATTTCTTTCCAAACAGACACCAAGCAGCCTAGCTGGTTCCATCATTTGCTTGTATGACCGAGTCTAAACCAGGATATAAACATTCAGATGAAATCCTTCGGCAATATGATCACATTTATTATTATCATATAAAAATATACATGGGAAGTGTTACACACATACAGTGAGACGGACAGACACAGTAAGGCCCTACACTGCTACACAGCTGCCTAAGCCAAATAATACTGATTGAAACAAGGGCCCTTAATGTGGTGCAGACAGAAACACAACACGACAATACAACACATTCTGTAAAACACTGTCAATCATGCAGGCTTTAGCTTTAAAATCATCAGAAAAAACATCTCAAAATAGAACATTTTGCTTCTCTTATGAACATAAAGGTTTTGCAATACTTCATTAAAAAAAAAAAAATCTATACACATACATTTATTTATATATATATAAATTTATAAGCAAGGCATATTGTGTTTACCACTTTACGGATAAGCAGTATGATTGTCATATTTGTTTACATGGCTGGGCTCCTCTTTTCTGGGTTTTTTTAATTGATCAACATTAAAGGAACAATACAATATTTCAAACAATATATCATATTTAAAATAAAACTTATCCTCAGGCCACTTGAAAGCTGTGGAAGCTTGTTTCTGCCACAGAATAAAAATGAAACAAGTTTAACTCAATTCTGACCTTTTTATCTCACAAATCTGACTTTTTATCGCAATTGCGACTTTTTAACTCACAATTTGGACTTATAATTGCAACTTTTTAACTCATAATTCTGACTTATTATAGTAATTACGACTCTAACTCAATTCTCACTTTTTTTCTCGCAATTACGATTTTGCCAAAATTCTCACTTTTTGTTGCGACTTTTTAAGTGACTATTCTGACTTTTTATCGCAATTGCGACTTTTTAACTCACAATTCTGACTTATAATTGCGACTTTATTTCACAATTCTGACTTTTTAATCGCAATTGCGACTAACTCAATTTAAAAAAATCTCACAATTGCGACTTAATTCAGATTTTTTTCTCACTATTGCGACTTTTTAACTCACAATTCGGACTTTTTATCGCAATTGCGACTTTTTAACTCACAATTCTGACTTATTATAGTAATTACGACTCTAACTCAATTCTCACTTTTTGTTGCTGTTGCGACTTTTTAAGTGACTATTCTGACTTTTTTCTCAGAATTGCGTGATATAAACTCACAATTGCGGGAAAAAGATTAAAAAGTAATCAAATAAAAAGAGAAAGTCGCAATTACCTTTTAGATGTGTTCTATTTGGTGGCAGAAACAGGCTTCTATAGAAAGCTGATATGTGCTTGAGTAAATCGTGTCCGTGAGAGATCTAAAAGCAGCAATCGTCTGAACTCGACACGTTTCTTCCGTTTCCTGTTTCACCTTGAGAAACGGCTTCCTTTTGAGAAGGTCCTTAATAGTGAGAAGAAAGTCCATCTCCTGATGCTGATGCTGA
>NC_140228.1:30193017-30213017 GCF_951802725.1 Rutilus rutilus
CCCTCTGCTGACTGACTGATGTCAGTAATGATCAACACTGCCCCTGCTGACTGATGTCAGTAATGATCAACACTGCCCTCTGCTGACTGACTGATGTCAGTAATGATCAACACTGCCCCCTGCTGACTGACTGATGTCAGTAATGATCAACACTGCCCTCTGCTGACTGACTGATGTCAGTAATGATCAACACTGCCCCCTGCTGACTGACTGATGTCAGTAATGATCAACACTGCCCCTGCTGACTGATGTCAGTAATGGTCAACACTGCCCCCTGCTGACTAACTGATGCCACTGCAACTCAAATCCCTGTAAACAGGGGAGAAGATGGAGTGACATATTTACCTTAGCAAAAATGTTCATCTGCTGTTTGTTCCAGAGGATCTGCAGCATTCCTGCACACACCGGACAGCAGGCGCCTGCAAACCGTTCAGAGAGATTAATGAAGTCTGTAACTCTAATCTAAATGAAATGAGTGTTTGTCTTGAGCGTGTGGCGGCGCTGACCCGGTGGAGTGACGGGCCGGCACCGGCCGGTGGAGAGAGGAGCACACGGCACCGCGTTACAGCCCGAGTCCGACGGCACCCCCGACACGACCCCGACCGCGTGACACCGGCCCTGATAGTCCACAGCCACGCGGGCCGAGAACGCCTCACACACTGTACTGTAGCTCTCGCCACTGTGGCCACACACCTCTCTGGGCCTCCGGCAAGACTCCTGCAACACACACACACACACACACACACACACGTTACACACATCACACAAACAACACACGTTACATGTTACACGTGTTTGGTCCACAGAATAAAAAACAAACAATAATAATTCTGCCTCCTGCAGCTGTGAGGCCTAAACTGCAAGAAGAAAGTGTTGTATTCTGAGGCAGGAACGCTGAAGACAGCAGTGTAGTAAACTAGCGAGTGTGTACAGTAACTCAGATGTGATATTAATGTGGAGCAGCAAGAGGATATGAAAGAGTTCTGTTACGAGCAAACTTTAATTCTTTCAAATTCATATTTAATACGACTTGAGAAAGAATAAATGCCACATAAGCGTAAACCGGCCACACACACACACACACACACACACACACACACACACACACAGCACAGCACGACATCACTGCCATACGCCACATCATACAAACCTTCACTGGCATCAGAGACAACATCACATCACATTCACAAAACATTTCACATCTTTAATGCAGAGTTTATGATCAAAGCTCTGTAGTTTTAAATCATATAATGCAAACAATACAATGATGATCAAGAGATAAACTAATAAACCTTCATCAAAAGCCTGATGATCATGATTTTTCTAATAAATGAGGTCTGGATAATCCAGTAAAGCTGCTTCAGTCCAGCTGAAATATTACTAACAAAAGTTATTCTCACGTTTCTTTGATAAACTCATGTCAGATCTGACAGCAGAAAGACTCGTGGAGCTCGAGCTGAAGGACGCTTATACAGTTACACTAACACACTCACTCTCAGTCAGACACAGAAGGACTGGACTGAGTGTGACAGCTGATCATCAGAGATGTGTGTGTGTGTGTGTGTGTGATCAGCTGATCATCAGAGATGTGTGTGTGTGTGTGTGTGTGTGTGTGTGTGTGATCAGCTGATCATCAGCGATGTGTGTGTGTGTGTGTGTGTGTGTGATCAGCTGATCATCAGAGATGTGTGTGTGTGTGTGTGTGTGATCAGCTGATCATCAGAGATGTGTGTGTGTGTGTGTGTGTGTGTGTGTGTGTGATCAGCTGATCATCAGCGATGTGTGTGTGTGTGTGTGTGTGTGTGATCAGCTGATCATCAGAGATGTGTGTGTGTGTGTGTGTGTGTGTGTGTGATCAGCTGATCATCAGCGATGTGTGTGTGTGTGTGTGTGTGTGTGTGTGTGATCAGCTGATCATCAGAGATGTGTGTGTGTGTGTGTGTGTGTGTGTGTGATCAGCTGATCATCAGCGATGTGTGTGTGTGTGTGTGTGTGTGTGATCAGCTGATCATCAGCGATGTGTGTGTGTGTGTGTGTGTGTGTGTGATCAGCTGATCATCAGAGATGTGTGTGTGTGTGTGTGTGTGTGTGTGTGTGTGTGTGATCAGCTGATCATCAGCGATGTGTGTGTGTGTGTGTGTGATCAGCTGATCATCAGCGATGTGTGTGTGTGTGTGTGTGTGATCAGCTGATCATCAGAGATGTGTGTGTGTGTGTGTGTGTGTGTGTGTGTGATCAGCTGATCATCAGAGATGTGTGTGTGTGTGTGTGTGTGTGTGTGTGTGTGTGTGATCAGCTGATCATCAGCGATGTGTGTGTGTGTGTGTGTGATCAGCTGATCATCAGCGATGTGTGTGTGTGTGTGTGTGATCAGCTGATCATCAGCGATGTGTGTGTGTGTGTGATCAGCTGATCATCAGAGATGTGTGTGTGTGTGTGTGTGTGATCAGCTGATCATCAGAGATGTGTGTGTGTGTGTGTGTGTGTGTGTGTGTGTGATCAGCTGATCATCAGCGATGTGTGTGTGTGTGTGTGTGTGTGTGATCAGCTGATCATCAGAGATGTGTGTGTGTGTGTGTGTGTGTGTGTGTGTGTGATCAGCTGATCATCAGCGATGTGTGTGTGTGTGTGTGTGTGTGTGTGTGATCAGCTGATCATCAGAGATGTGTGTGTGTGTGTGTGTGTGTGTGTGTGATCAGCTGATCATCAGCGATGTGTGTGTGTGTGTGTGTGTGTGTGTGTGATCAGCTGATCATCAGCGATGTGTGTGTGTGTGTGTGTGTGTGTGTGATCAGCTGATCATCAGAGATGTGTGTGTGTGTGTGTGTGTGTGTGTGTGTGTGTGTGATCAGCTGATCATCAGCGATGTGTGTGTGTGTGTGTGTGATCAGCTGATCATCAGCGATGTGTGTGTGTGTGTGTGTGTGATCAGCTGATCATCAGAGATGTGTGTGTGTGTGTGTGTGTGTGTGTGTGTGTGTGTGTGTGATCAGCTGATCATCAGAGATGTGTGTGTGTGTGTGTGTGTGTGTGTGTGTGTGTGATCAGCTGATCATCAGCGATGTGTGTGTGTGTGTGTGTGATCAGCTGATCATCAGCGATGTGTGTGTGTGTGTGTGTGATCAGCTGATCATCAGCGATGTGTGTGTGTGTGTGATCAGCTGATCATCAGAGATGTGTGTGTGTGTGTGTGTGTGTGTGATCAGCTGATCATCAGCGATGTGTGTGTGTGTGTGTGTGATCAGCTGATCAACAGAGATGTGTGTGTGTGTGTGTGTGATCAGCTGATCATCAGAGATGTGTGTGTGTGTGTGTGTGTGTGTGTGTGTGTGATCAGCTGATCAACAGAGATGTGTGTGTGTGTGTGTGTGATCAGCTGATCATCAGCGATGTGTGTGTGTGTGTGTGTGTGATCAGCTGATCATCAGAGATGTGTGTGTGTGTGTGTGTGATCAGCTGATCATCAGCGATGTGTGTGTGTGTGTGTGTGATCAGCTGATCATCAGCGATGTGTGTGTGTGTGTGTGTGTGTGTGTGATCAGCTGATCATCAGCGATGTGTGTGTGTGTGTGTGTGTGATCAGCTGATCATCAGCGATGTGTGTGTGTGTGTGTGTGATCAGCTGATCAACAGAGATGTGTGTGTGTGTGTGTGTGTGATCAGCTGATCATCAGAGATGTGTGTGTGTGTGTGTGTGTGTGTGATCAGCTGATCAACAGAGGTGTGTGTGTGTGTGTGTGTGTGATCAGCTGATCAACAGAGATGTGTGTGTGTGTGTGTGTGTGATCAGCTGATCAACAGAGATGTGTGTGTGTGTGTGTGTGTGTGTGATCAGCTGATCATCAGCGATGTGTGTGTGTGTGTGTGTGATCAGCTGATCAACAGAGATGTGTGTGTGTGTGTGTGTGTGTGTGATCAGCTGATCATCAGAGATGTGTGTGTGTGTGTGTGTGTGTGATCAGCTGATCATCAGAGATGTGTGTGTGTGTGTGTGTGTGTGTGATCAGCTGATCATCAGCGATGTGTGTGTGTGTGTGTGTGATCAGCTGATCAACAGAGATGTGTGTGTGTGTGTGTGTGTGTGTGATCAGCTGATCATCAGCGATGTGTGTGTGTGTGTGTGTGTGTGTGTGTGATCAGCTGATCAACAGAGATGTGTGTGTGTGTGTGTGTGTGTGTGATCAGCTGATCATCAGAGATGTGTGTGTGTGTGTGTGTGTGTGTGATCAGCTGATCAACAGAGATGTGTGTGTGTGTGTGTGTGTGTGTGTGTGTGTGTGTGATCAGCTGATCATCAGCGATGTGTGTGTGTGTGTGTGATCAGCTGATCAACAGAGATGTGTGTGTGTGTGTGTGTGTGTGTGTGTGACAGCTGATCATCAGAGATGTGTGTGTGTGTGTGTGTGTGATCAGCTGATCATCAGCGATGTGTGTGTGTGTGTGTGTGTGTGATCAGCTGATCAACAGAGATGTGTGTGTGTGTGTGTGTGTGTGTGTGTGTGTGTGTGTGTGATCAGCTGATCAACAGAGATGTGTGTGTGTGTGTGTGTGTGTGTGTGTGTGTGTGTGTGTGTGTGATCAGCTGATCAACAGAGATGTGTGTGTGTGTGTGTGTGTGTGTGTGTGTGTGTGATCAGCTGATCAACAGAGATGTGTGTGTGTGTGTGTGTGTGTGTGTGTGTGTGTGTGTGTGTGTGTGATCAGCTGATCATCAGAGATGTGTGTGTGTTTGTGTGTGTGTGTGTGTGTGTGTGATCAGCTGATCCTCAGAGATGTGTGTGTGATCAGTGTCCGTGACTCGCCTGGCAGTGCCCGGTGTACGCCAGGCTCTTGCCTCGCAGGTTCAGCAGGCACAGGTTGGCGTGCTCCATGTTGTCTGTGTCACACACCGGGTCGAGCTGGTTCTGGTCACAGCCGGTCGGTCGGGTCACACACTCGTGCTGCGGGCAGGGATAGTCCGACAGGTCCGTCAAACACACCTGACGTCTGGGGATACACCTGTGGACCAACACACACACCTGTCTAAACCTGACGTCTGGGGATACACCTGTGGACCAACACACACACCTGTCTAAACCTGACGTCTGGGGATACACCTGTGGACCAACACACACACCTGTCTAAACCTGCTTCTGGAGATACACCTGTGGACCAACACACACACCTGTCTAAACCTGCTTCTGGTGTTCATCATCGACTCGTGACATTATTCTCCAGTTCTGTTTCACACTTCAGTCTCGAATTACTCCTTTATTATCACAGCTAACAAACATATGTTCTAAGAATGATGTGTTGAAGTGTAACACTTTACAATAAGGTTCATTAGCTAACATGAACTAAGAATGAACAATACTTTTGCAGCATTTATTAATCTTAGTTAATATTAATATTAACTTTAACATTTACTAATACATTATTAAAATCAAAGGTTGTATTTGTTAACTTTAGTTAATGCACTGTGAACATGAACACACAATGAACAGCTGTATTTTTATTAACTAACATTAACAAAGATTAATAAATACAGTAACAAATGTGTTGCTCATTGTTAGTTCATGTTAGTTAATACATTAACTAATGTTAAGTAATGAACCTTATTGTAAAGTGTTACCGTTAAAGCTCCCATTACAGTACAAAAACGTTCTCTGAATGTTATATAAATGTTTTTTCTTGGTTATGCAAACGTTCCATTCTTTGATCATTATAGGAATGTTACTTTTAAATGCTCTCTGATTGTTCTGAAACAAGGAGTAACATTTCCAAACGTTAGACGAACGTCCAACTAAAACATTTCAGGAAAAACACCACATGAACAATGTATAACTAATGTTTTTGTGCTAATGTTTTATTAATGTTACTAGAAGAACGTTTGTTCATAACTTGCCAGAAGGTTCCCTGTCAGCTGTGATCATGTGACACTGAACTGACAGTTATTTGAAGTGATTTAGTTTCTTGAATCCGGCGTGCAGAGGTCGAGAGGTCACAGTGGATGCTCTGGTCCTCGCTCAGATGTTTAACATCAAAGCTTCCACATTTTATCATCTTGTTTACAGAGGAACAAACATTGCCTTTGAAAAGCGGGCCAAGCAGAGCTTACGCAACATGCATTGCTGTGTTACATAAGACAGATGTGGAAAGATCCTCAAACAGAGACTCGTTTAACCTGACGCTGGAGATCGTGACCGCATGAAAGTCTTCAGCAAACGAAGGCTTACAAACACACACACACACTGAAGAGACCAAACACAGATCGTGTGTGTCCTGATTCAGCCTGAGAACCAGCGGCCGACGTCAGCGGTATTACTTTATTAATCTTTCACAACCATGATTTCAATTGAATTAATTAATACCATGTTATGTTTGATACAGTGTTATTTTAGGGTTATTGAGAGTTTATTAATAGTTTGAATTGTTTTCTATTTTTATATGTTCTGTTCAGTAATTTAAAAAAAATATATAGTTTTTATACATTTTTCAGTTTTATTAATCAGTTTCAGTTTTAGTTTTAATAATTTTACTTTAATGAAGATAAACTAAATGAAAATAAGAAAATTTTACTACATTTTTTATGTTATTTCAGTTCATGTTTATTTTATTTCAGTTTTAGTGTTAGTTGCAATTAACCCTGATATTTTATTGAATTATTTTTATTTCTTATTACTACATTTTACTATTATTATTATTTATTAAAGATTGTTAAAGAGTCTTTAAAATATTTAAAATATTGTTTAACTTAACTTATATAAGGATTTAAAATATTGTAATTTTATTATTATTACTAATTATTTGATTAATAAATTATTACATATATTATTTTTTTATTATTAAATTGTAGTAATTAAATTAAATTAAATTGTAATAATTATTATTTATTAAAGATTTGTGCCTTTTATCATATTGTACATACTGAGGAAAGTTTATTCAAAATAAATTATTATTACAGTTAAGGTTAGGGTTAGGGTGAGGGTGAGGGTATGAAAATGTTTGGAAATGTTTTAATTTTATTATTAAAACACTGATATTACATTCTCACATACATGACATTACATCACATTCTCTTTTTTTTTTACATGTATTAAAATAAACTGTCGTTTTGCATACTTTTATTATATTAATTTATTTATTTATTTATTGGCAAATTGGAGAAATATTTTCTTTCAATAATTATAATTACAATTTAATTGCAATTTTTTTTTTTTTTAAAGGGGGGGTGAAATGCTGTTTCATGCATACTGAGTTTTTTACACTGTTAAAGAGTTGGATTCCCATGCTAAACATGGACAAAGTTTAAAAAATTAAGTTGTACGTTTGATGGAGTATTTCTGTGCCAAAAATACTCCTTCCGGTTTGTCACAAGTTTCGGAAAGTTTTTTTCGAGTATGGGCGTGTGGGACGTCAGATAGGGCGGAATTTCCTTATACGGGTCCTAAGGGCACTTCTCCCGGAAGGGCGCGCGCGCACCCGTAGACCAGAGCGAGAGAGCGAAAGCAGTACGCCCATCAAAGCGCTGTGCTCGGCTTTAGGGAAGTCATCGGCTGCGCTGCCCAGTTCGACGCCCGATTTGCAGATCTTCTAATGCTTAAGGATGGAGCAGTCCCAACGATAAAGGTTCACGGTCGTGCGTTGGAACCGCAGGCGGTGAGTAAAACTGCTTCAAATGTCTGTGTGTTGTTAGCTATCGTGTAAGCACAGCAAGTAAACAACATGATCACGTATAGTTAATGTTGTCGTGATTCTTTAGCTCCGCCCACACGGCACGCCTCCAGCCGCTCGGTTTTTTCCGGAAAGACTCGGTACAGCCTATCTTTCTTTTATAAATATAATAAAACTAAAGACTTTTTGGAGAAATGAAGGATGCAATACTACTCTATAGGTACTCAAGATTAACATGAGATTGACTGAAACTGAGTGTTTCACCCCCCCTTTAATAATACAAATTCATTGTCAAATAACTTTTTTATTTCTACTTACTAAACTACTATTATTAGTTATCATCATCATTATTATTATTAATGAAACTTTGGTGTCTTTTATCATATCACAGAATGCTTATTGACTATATTAATGGATTCAGAAAGCAGAGTGTGTGAACGGATGGCCAGCAGTTAAAGTGGATGTACGAGGAATCTGTTTCCAGAGGAAGAGTCACACACACACTCCTGATGAACACACTCCAGATCCTGGACTAATCCCGTCAGGACAGAGCTGTGAACTCTCATCTTCACTCCAGCACAGTCTCAGACAGAATCACTCAGGTCAGACGTGTGTGAAGGACTTCATCACTCACCTCTGGCTCTTCTGGCAGGGGTTGGGCAGGCAGGGGTCGATGCTCCTGCACGAGCCGAACACAAACTGATTGTCCCTGAAGCCGACACAGCGAGCCACACATGCACTGGGATATGTGCGCCCGTTCCCGGCACACACTGGCACAAAGTGATCCGCACAACCGCAGGGAAGACCTGAGGAAGAAGAGCAACACTAATGGCAAACACGTGCTATTATAATCATACTCTTTTATTTACCAGAGAAAGCTTAGCGTTAAAGTCATATCCATATTTAAGGCAACAAGTCTCTTCTGTGATCAAATAAAAGCAGCTTTAGTAAGCAGAAGAGACTAAAGCATTACAAAATCTTCATTACTGCAAAGATTCGACTGGTAGTGTATTTTAAAATGTCTGTATTTTAAATTCCCTTTCAAGGGAACACGAGCTGCGTGGAAACGCTGTGGGAACGCCCCTGTGTGAGTGCGTCATGAAGCACGTATGGAATCAGTCCAACGGCGAGACGGAACGTCATAGGCGGGTGACGTCATCGACCAGGAAACTATAAAGGATACCCAGAAAGATAAGCAAGAGAAAAGGCAGAAAAGTAAATTAGATGAACGCTTTCTGCCTTACTGTATGCAGCCTCCACGCCAGTGCTTACCGTTTTTTCCCGACCTCCACACTGAGCTGTCGAAGTCGTTGAAGAAACTGGTTTCATATCGTGTTTAGTCCCCAAATATCGACATATTACAACATCCATGGGGCTAGACAGCGCAGTTATGGGGCGATGCCAAAGGCGGGAGAGCAGCTTGCGAGCCATTTCTCCCCGAGTCGGCATCATCCTTTAAAGCATTACCCTCCAAGCCACTCAGAAACACTTCGGCTTTGGTGGGTAATGCGTATTCTGCGGCGGGTCAGGTCGCGACATGCCTGCACACTATGTTCATCCAGCAGGCATACTAGGCCGACCTATTAAAAGACATGAGCGAGAGTGAGGAGGTCAGGAGGTAATTCACGAATTACGTCAGGCAGCAGATTTATCTCTCCGTGCCACCAAGGAGACGGCCAAGTCAGTGGGCCGTTCTATGAGAGAGGCATTTATGGCTGAACCTCTCTGGAATGAAGGAGAGAGAAAAGACCTTCCTCCTGCTGGCCTATTCGGTGACTCAGTCAACACAGTCATCGATAGGTTTCAAGAAGTAATGGAGATAGTAATCTACAGTGCCCGTTCTCTATCGGTGCCCTCAGGGGACCGTTCTGCCAACCCCGCCTTTATGCCGGGGCGTAGAGGGTCCCAGCGAGCGTTTCTAGCTCAATCAGAGCATCAGGCGGTTCGGCATTGAGATGTCATTCTCACCCACATAAAAAAGTTGGGGTTGAGGTTGAATACCAAGAAAAGAGAGCTATCTCCATTACAGAGGACCACTTTTCTGGATGTGGAATGGGATTCGACGACGAGTAGGCACGCCTGTCTCCTGCTCGTATTGCTTCGATTCTCTCAGCTGTGAAACAAGTTTAGCTAGGATAGCCACTCACTGTCTTCTCCCCGCGCTGCGACCTTGTCGTGGTGGAGAGGCTTGCGTGTTTCCATGATCCTGAGAGCTATGCTGGAGGGAGCCTATGGCTCCTGGCAGGTTCAACCATACCAGACTGGTCTTGGCTGAGGAGTGAGATGAAAGGCAGCACTTGGCCCTCCAGGTTGGGGTTTGGGGTAAATAAAAACTATTGTTACAGAAAATGAAAGCTTCAGCATAAGTTCTGCCGTGAAGACTCAATTGTTACGTCACTTATTACCTTCTCATCTATCCAATAATGTTCTAATACTCGTAGTATAAAAGAGCTGTACTTACACATGTCTGAGTTCGCAGATGCTGGCGCTTTCATTCACTTCCATCCTCCCCACCACCACCAGGATGGTCCCATCCCATACCTCACAGGGGGTCGGCTGCGCCCCTGCCTTCGTCTTCAGGCAGGAAATGCAGATTCCGTACCCTCGGAATGCGAGCTACGGACGGGGCCTACGCCAAAGAACTTTATATCATCATTGTGCTTGCTGAGCTGTTAATAAATATATACTTGTTACGGTGTTTATTCTCCCGAGTCTTTCTGGTAGAACTACAATGAGCAATCCTTCTGAAATCAGGCCCATAGTAGACCCTGGTCACCCAAACTCTTCGGATGGCAGTATGACCACCTCTGATGAAATGCGAAGGGAAGTCAGGAGTGCGAAAGAGGGCCTACTAGGGCCTAAGACCAAGAACTGCATTGGAGCATGGAACGTCCGAACCATGTGGAAGACCACCAAGACAGCACAAGTCCTCAGTGAGATGAAAAGGTACCACATGGACATCTTGGGGATAAGTGAGAGTCACTGGATCGCCTCCGGTCGTCAAGTCCTGCATGAAGGATCTGTCATCCTCCATTCTGGCCACGAGAACACCCATACACATGTTGTAGACATTCTAATCTCCAAGGAGAAGGCCAAAACCCTGCTAGAGTGGGAACCAGTAAGTGAAAGACTGATCCGAGTACGCCTCAACTCAAAGTTCTGTAAACTCATCATCTTACAGTGCTTTGCACCAACCAACGAGGCTGGATGGACACCACCTGGCAAAAGAAAACCTGGGAGGCCCAAAACCACCTGGTGCAGAACTGTGACAAAAGAGCTGGAACAGATGAACCTGTCATGGGGAGAGGTGCAACATGCTGCCAGGGACCGAATGCAATGGAGAGTGCTCATTGAAGCATTATGTCCCATTGGGGACGAAGAGAAGTAGTAGTAGCCACTCACTGTAAAGCAGTTTCAAAGACTGTTAGGTCTGATGGCAGCAGCGTCCAACGTTATACCGTGCGGCCTGTTGTACATGAGACCGTTGCAAAGTACTCTCTCAGGTGAGTGGGTCGATCCTTCACCCCCACCCAGAACTGTGGAAACTGTGGGCTTGGCCTCTGAGGGGGCCCAGGTCATAAGTTCAGGTCTCTCAACTGAGGTTGTTGAGACCATTCTCCACTCCAGAGCTCCGTCCACGAGGAAGTTGTATACCTTGAAGTGGAGATTATTCACTTCCTGGTGTGGAGAGCACCTGTTGGACCCGGTTAACTGCAGTGCTGGAGTTCCTGCAGGACAGCTTCTCCACAGGGTTATCCCCCTTCACACTGAAGGTGTACGTGTACTAGCTGCTTACCACGTCGCTTTGAGTGGAGCATCCTTGGGGAGACTCGTTTCCTTCGTGGCACTTTGAGGCTGAGGCCAGCTGTCCGCACGAGGGTGGCAACTTGGGACTTGGCTGTTGTACTAGAAGGCATCTCCATAGCTCCGTTCGAGCCTATTGAAGAAGTTTCTGAGAAGTTCCTTACTCTTAAAACTATCTTTCTTATTGCTTTCTCGTCTCTGAATAGAATTGGAGACATTCAAGCACTCTCGGTTTCACCCTCGTGCCTGGAATTCTTGCCTGGCATGGTAAAGGCCTTCCTTCATCCTAGGCCTGGCTATGTTCCTAAGGTCCCTACTAATATTGTTAGACCAATAGTACTGAACGAGACGCAGCATCGCCCTGCCATACTCCTGGCAAGCCCGTGATCGTTCTTGCTTCAGCCTATCAGAAGCTGCCGCTGTTTGATTTAGGTGTGCTTTATAGTTTCCTGGTCTGTGACGTCACCTGCCTATGATGTCTCGTCACCCCATTGGACTGATTCCATACGTGCTTCATGACGCAATCACGCAGAGGCGTTCCCACAGCGTTTCGTCGCAGCGTCACGTTCCCTCTTCAGGGAACTATGGTTATTAAATACGTAACTGAGAATGTTTTTGTCTGTTATTGTGTATAATAGTAAGCATGAAGAACTATATTTGAATATAGACACAGTTGTAATCTGAGAAACACACACACACCTGTGAGGCTGCGCCGGTCCTCGTCTGGTCCGTCGGACCGCAGACACTGACGGGACGAACAGACGGTTTCTCCGGCGAAGCAGGAACAGGCCTGGCAGTCGAGCCGGAACGAGGAACCGTGAGCTGGACCGGAACATCAGATCAGAACATCAGAACACTGGGACAGATAACATTCACTCATTCACAACACTCACTCTCTGAGATTCACTCGATCACAACATTCACTCGTTCACAACATTCAATCTCTGAGACAAACATTCACTCGTTCACAACGTTCAGTCTCTGAGATCAGCAGATTCTCCACTGAGACAGACAAGATTAATCTCGTCTCTTTCTTCCTCTGTCTGCGTTTGCAATAAAGAAATCTGCACTTTAATCTTTGAAACTTTGCAGGTCTTTTACATTCACAAACAGCTTTATTACACACTACATGACTGGGAATATTCAAAAAAGAATATTCAAAATCTGTGTTACAGATTTCTTTATTGCAAACGAATAACTATATATATATATATATAGTTATAGTTATTTCCATATTCTCATATTATGACAAAGAATATAACGCTACACATTTTGTTTTCATACAAACAGTAAAAATCCGTGCGAGATTAGTTCATCTTCTAATACGCATCGCTTGAGACAACTATAAAGCACATCTGTCTCTAATAAACTGCTTTAGAAGCGGAGTAAAAATAAACATGAAAGAAAAGGCAATAAACTCATTCAGGTTCAAACCAACAGGCGTAAAATGAGCTGTTTACTAAAGAGGAATACTAATAAAAACAAGAGGAAAAGACCATTTCAATTTATATGCATTTATTCGAATTAAAAGGTGTTAAAAGTTTATATATATATATAATCAAATAAAAACATGTATGTGTATGTGTGTGTGTGTGTGTGTGTGTGTGTGTGTGTGTGTGTGTGTGTGTGTGTGTGTGTGTGTTACACAGATAATGTTTTTAATGTTTTAAACAGATATTTCATGTTTAAAACATTTTGGAAACATAACAAGCAACTATAATTATTCATCCATTGAGAATTAGATGAATTACAGATGCATGAATTTGTCGTTTCATGCAACATCTCACCAATAGATGGCAGCATCCACCTTTCAATAGTCTCAGTTTTCTGCATCTTGCTTTAAACTTGCAATAATAATTAAATAAAAACTAACAAAATCGTAGGTGTCGGTTATATAAAACCATCATGTAAAACACGTGATTAAACTACATTACTGGATTAATATTTAAAGTGCCCCATTATGCTTTTTTGAATATTCCCAGTCATGTAGTGTGTGTAGTGTGTGTAGTGTGTAATAAAGCTGTTTGTGAATGTAAAAGACCTGTTAAGTTTCACAGATCAAAGTGCAGATAAATTGAATTTTTCTCTCCTAAAAGAAAGAAGTGATTCTGAACTGAAACGAGTCGTCAGTAATTCAGTCTCACTTCCTGCTGAACCTGTGTAGGTTTGTAACTCATTAGCATAATGCCAGCCTGTGGTCTTGATTGGCAGAGCAGCGTCTCTTAGCCCCGCCCTCAAACACTGGAGACTGGAAGAGTTTGGTTCGTGTTGTTCATGTGGAGGAGACGCTGTTTTGTGAGATTGATACGGTAAAACACACGCCATCATTACTGTTCGAATATCTGTGACAAAGAGCTGAGATTCAGATATGATAATGAGCGTTTGCTTTCTGAACCAATCACAGCAGACTGGGCCATCTGACCAATCAGAGCAGGGCAGCTCTTAGAGAGGCGGGGTTTAGAGAGACTGAATCTTCGAAAGAACTGTTTCAGACTCTTTGATGAATTAAATGATGGTCAATGTGTATCATGAGAAAATTAAAGTGTTTTTTTGACCTCAGATGCACGCAAACCTGTTGTAGGAAACTCTTAACAACATTAGGAGCCTTTAAAATAGCATGATAGGGCAGTTTAAGCACTCAAGCGTCTTACTTCTGCGCTGTCCTGCGATGAGGCAGGTCTGGGTGGTGTCGACACATGGCATCTCAGCGCAGTTCTCCAGGCGTCCGCTCTGACCACAGGTACACACCTCGTAACAGCCCACCTGTGCGCTCCTCGTGGGCACCTGGATACGGGCGTCCATCGGCACCAGGAACTCTGACGCCTCGCCCAGTTTACAGCCTTCAAAACATACAGAACAAACATCTCCAAACTGACGTCATAATACAATCCTAAAACACTGATCTATATTTGCCTGAACTTGCAGTATACATTAGAGCACACGACGCTCGGTATCCCACAATGCAGTTCACTCAACTTGACCGTACTTCTCTGCCGTGTAAAAAAATTAGGTCTATGTTCAAAAAGTGAATACATGGATTATAAATACAGCGTAAATATAATTTAGTACCATAAAATCCCCTAAAAATACAAAATATTAAAAAAAATATATAGTACATTCATTTCATTGAAATAAAAAACATGCAACTGAGGTAAACAAGCAATTAATGTCATGTGGCAACAAAACAGCATTCTACAATTGTATGATATATAAAATTATATAAATTAATACTTTTGATAAATGATTAAAATAAATACAAAATAAATCGAATAAATAAAATGTTGATTTAAATTAAAATATATGTAAAATATAGATTTAATATATATTTTTATTTAAATCAACATTTTATTTATTCAATCTATTTTGTATTTATTTTATTCATTTAAATAAATTTAAATTCTGTTAAATAAATTAAAAATATATCATTTTTTTATTAATTAAAAAAAAGATTTAAAAAACATTTTAAAATATATAAATAAATGCTTTTGATTAAATAAATAAATGAAAAAAAATAATCAATTAGTTAACTATTGATTTAAATAACAATGTTAAAATATATCAATGTAATATAAAAATCAATAATCAAATAAATAAATGATCAAAATTGATAAGAAAATTAAAAAAAAAAAATTTAATAAATAAAACAATTTAATTAACAATGTTAAAATATATAACATTGTTATTTAAATAAAATGTACAAAATAAATAAATAAATTAATTAAAATGTATTAATGTAAAAACAATTTTAACATATATAAATTAATACTTTTGATTAAATAATTACTAAAATGAATAAAATACATAAACAAATAAATAAATAATGCATCTAACAGTACAGTACTACAGCGAGCAGAAAAAACATAATAATGCCGTGTAGAAGAAACCAATTATTTTTCAAATGTTTATAATATAATTTTTTTACTGTGTGAATTGGTTCTTTATACATGAAAATATATAGCTGCCTTTTAAATCTGAGGATTTTCTTGTGGCATCTGAAAGACTGAAAGCCCCAGTCTAAATAAATGGCCATTATCTGATGCTGGTTTCAGCTCATAAGTGCAGATGTCGTGGTGTGAGTGAGTGATGACGCTACCAGGAACGCAGAAGTACGGCAGGCAGTCTTGTCCGGGATGGCAGCCCTTCCGGTTGACCTCGCACAGGTGATTGCTGGGACACGGGTTCGGGTTGCAGGGATGGATGACTTCTTCAATGATGTTGTCAAAGGGACTGGGAGCTGCAGACAGCAGGAGTGAGATCAGACGAGATGAACGGGATCAGGCACACTGAGAGGGATCGAGGGATCTGGACGGGATCAGACACACTGAGAGGGATCTGAGGGATCTGGACGGGATCAGACACACTGAGAGGGATCGAGGGATCTGGACGGGATCAGACACACTGAGAGGAATCTGAGGGATCTGGACGGGATCAGACACACTGAGAGGGATCTGAGGGATCTGGACGGGATCAGACACACTGAGAGGGATCTGAGGGATCTGGACGGGATCAGACACACTGAGAGGGATCGAGGGATCTGGACGGGATCAGACACACTGAGAGGGATCTGAGGGATCTGGACGGGATCAGACACACTGAGAGGGATCTGAGGGATCTGGACGGGATCAGACACACTGAGAGGGATCTGAGGGATCTGGACGGGATCAGACACACTGAGAGGGATCTGAGGGATCTGGACGGGATCAGACACACTGAGAGGGATCGAGGGATCTGGACGGGATCAGACACACTGAGAGGGATCTGAGGGATCTGGACGGGATCAGACACACTGAGAGGGATCTGAGGGATCTGGACGGGATCAGACACACTGAGAGGGATCGAGGGATCTGGACGGGATCAGACACACTGAGAGGGATCGAGGGATCTGGACGGGATCAGACACACTGAGAGGGATCTGAGGGATCTGGACGGGATCAGACACACTGAGAGGGATCTGAGGGATCTGGACGGGATCAGACACACTGAGAGGAATCTGAGGATCTGGACGGGATTAGACACACTGAGAGGGATCTGAGGATCTGGATGGGATCAGACACACTGACAGGGATCGGAGGATCTGGACGGGAGAGGGATCTGAGGATCTGGACGGGATCAGACACACTGAGAGGGATCTGGACGGGATCTGGACGGGATCAGACACACTGAGAGGGATCTGGACGGGATCTGGACGGGATCAGACACACTGAGAGGGATCTGAGGATCTATGCTCACCCAGGTATCTCTCCAGCGGGATGCATCGCTCCGGGTCGTCGGTGGGCGACAGCATGTCACAGATGCGCTCCGGCGTCTGTCCTTCATGGAAGCGCTTCCGGTCGCCACACTGGCTCAGGATATCCACACAGTCCGACCTGAGGACACACCAAATACAGCACTCTATGATTTATCGGTGCACATCATTATTGTGTTCATAATCTTGAATCAGAATAGAGTGTAGACTGTATAAAGTTTTACATTTTGAGAAGTCTGAGGTATATTTTTACAGACTGCAGAAAGCAACAGAACAGAGAAGCAAATGAATCGCTGGGATTCACAGAAACAACTGGATCCAGGCAGAGAAAGCTGGATTTACAGTTATCATTTTGTGTCAATATGCTGAATTTAGGGCTAAAATCATACCCTTCATATTGTATTGTTATATATTGTATAATTGACAACTCATCAATTCAATTTACCATCGTATATTCTGCATAATTGGATGTTTTTAAATAAACACTGACAAAAAACGACACAAGTTTTAGGGCTGGACGATATGATGATATATATAATATTGATAAAGTGATCACATGGATTTAGACGTATATTGTATTTATATAAAGCGTTCACAGGCAGTTTGAAATCAGGCTCATATAAATGTCAGGAAACACGATTCCTGCTGCATGTCAGTATCCACCATCACTGGATCTTTGGTAAGTTGTAAGGAACACTATATCGAGTCCAACCGTTAGTTTAAACCGATCGTTTGTTTTAATTGCGTTTTCGCAGTTTTCTCCATTAAATCCAGTCACTCAGAAGCTCTTCTGCCACTCAGTCCGACTGAGGGAGTGTGATCCCGCGGGAAAGTGACGTCACTGCAAACCCTCTATAACTTCCCTCTCTCTTGCAGCATCTCTTCTCTTCTCTGATGACGAGGGCGGGGCAACCTGTCACTCACATGAGATCAGCCAATAGCAAACCACAACCATCCAATCAATAGAGAGCCTAAGTCCCTCCCCTTCCGGTGGACCACCATGGGACCTTATTTAGGAAAAATATTGTATGGTAGTCAATGGCGATGGACAACAAATATTTTGATCTCGTTTGAATTGTGCCCTGATTTACACATATGATGTTTGTCAATTTAAAAGATACATTTTAAAGTCAAGAAAGTCGCAGTTTGATGTAAAACTGTTGAGGTATAAGACTGTGAAAATACATAATTACAGAGACTACAAACACAAAAGGCGCACATGTGACGTCATACCTTTTCTCTCAATTAATGAAGCTAACTTTGCAGAAGCTAACGTCTGTCATTTCTTCTATAGTCTTACGTTATAATCGTAACGTTACGCCGTCATGCCTGAGTGTTTTGTACCAGACTGAACACAGACTGTTGGTGACGTACACAGTGCGAGACGAGAGATGTAGTTCATTGAGAGATTTTCACATAAAACTAAATGTTGCTCTTCTGTTTTATGACAAACTGCGACTTTCTTGACTTTCATAATTATCTTTTAAATTGACAAACACCATATGTGTAATTCAGGGCACAGTTCAGACGGAATAAAAAGATAAGTTGTCTCTCGCCATCGACTACCACACATATTTTTTCCGAAATAAGGTCCCATGAGCCGGAAGCGGAGGGGCGGGACTTAGGCTCTCTCTATTCCCCACAGACACAATCAAGCCCCGCCCACATTTGTTCTTGTTCCTGAAGCGATTCACTCGGATATACGACACTATAGGGAATGTTCCTTGAATTCTAAGGTAATGTATTATCAGTTTTAATGTAATGTTATCCTGATGGTAATTTAGTGTTGATTTGATGGTTATCTGGGTAACACTTTACAATAAGGTTCATTAGTTAACATTAGTCAATGTATTAACTAACATGAACTAACGATGAGCAATACATTTGTTACTGTATTTATTCATCTTTGTTAACGTTATTTAATAAAAAACACAGCTTTTCAAACATAGAAGTATTGTTCATTCTTAGTTCATGTTATCTAAGGTAATGACTAATGTTAACTAATGAACCTTATGGTAAAGTGTTTCCATTATCTGTTATTTTGAGAGTGTTGCTTCTGTGTTAATGTGACGTAATGTTGTGTGAGTGTTAATGTAATGTTTCTTTTAATGAAATTCTAAACCATTAAAACAACTTTTAAACCATTCCAGAAACAAAACTGTTGTTATTTTTGCCTAAAATCTAAAAACATGTGACACTTCATAACTCGCAATTGAGCTTTTACTTCATATATTTGCTTTGTAATATCAATTGTGACGGGACGGCCCTTCAAAGGCAGGATCATAATTCATCTTCAGCTGCGCGAATCCAATACATGCAGCTCTGGAATATGTTGGAATATCATGAAAGGACACAGACGGCGTCATTCCTGATCACTAACAGTTATTACATGAATTATCATGTGTGCTTTTGTTGTAAATCAGTGTGTTTCTGCTGGTGTCAGAGGCTCAGAACGGGGCCAGAGCTCTTCTCTGTGCGTCTGCCAAGCGTGAAACCATCGTGACCTTTGCCCTCAGACAGAGCAGATGAAAGCCAGCTTCCTGTTGACTGTACACACACCGTACACACACCATACGAGTGTTTCAGGACGCCTTTCAACTGCCACATGTCCATATGTGCCATTCCCGGGAGAGGTTTGGTGTCCCGCGGCGTCTCTTCCCATTCCAGCCGCGGATTTGTTGTTTCTGCTCGACTCGTAGTGACAGAAACATTCGACCTGTTTTGTTTAGCAGCACATTGTAAGACACTTAACTAGCGCACCGCTGAGTGAGACTGATGCCTCTGAAAATATCATCAACCTTAAACATCAATGATAACATACAACTAAATAGTAGTGGCATAATTCATTCATTTATTATTTATTAAGTCTATTTTTGATTCACTAAAAAGAACCGGTTCATTAGAGTCATTTGTTTGGGAATCAGACTACAACGTTTGTGCCGTATAGTTTTGATTCACTAAAAAGAACCGGTTCATTAGAGTCATTTGTTTGGGAATCAGACTACACCGGTTGTGCCGTATAGTTTTGATTCACTAAAAGAACCGGTTCATTAGAGTCATTTGTTTGGGAATCAGACTACAACGTTTGTGCCGTATAGTTTTGATTCACTAAAAAGAACCGGTTCATTAGAGTCATTTGTTTGGGAATCAGACTACAACGTTTGTGCCGTTACTGCCGTATAGTTTTGATTCACTAAAAAGAACCGGTTCATTAGAGTCATTTGTTTGGGAATCAGACTACACCGGTTGTGCCGTATAGTTTTGGTTCACTAAAAGAACCGGTTCATTAGAGTCATTT
>NC_140228.1:30218017-30228017 GCF_951802725.1 Rutilus rutilus
TCTTCCATACATCCGTCAACATCTCCACCAGCTCCCGCCACCAGCCGTTACTGGAGGTCCGCACTTCCACTGTGATGCTCTCACAGGGCCTGAACAACACGACAAGCCATTTCATCATCTAACTAGGCTTGTTATGACACTTTCACAAGCTCTTTGTCTAAGTCGCACTCATTGTTTTAAAGGCTTGAAACTCGAACTTTTGAGAGGGCTCATGGGATTGACGAGTGCAGCGTGTAAGCGTTGGTGGGAAACCAGCGGTCCTGTCACAGTGATCCATGCCTTTCTGACCTGAAAACAATGCTGGGCTACTGCTGCCATCATAAATCATGCTGTCTACATCTGTAACCCACAGAGAACGGGCAGGCCAGAGACAAACCCAACAGTATGACTGCTGGATCTTCATTTTCCCATGTAACGTAGACCTTGTGTTCAGTTACAGAACAGCATCCGATCTCATGAACCTGCTGAACCCCTGTCTTATAACAATATTACTGAAGCGAAGCTATAGCTGGATATATGATCATTAATTATATGCCTATTTTATACAACAGTCCATTAAACAAGAAGTTAATATTGAGTAAAAGATACAATGTTACTTACTTTTCTTGCTTGGCAATGAAAACAGCCAACAAAACAAAAACATCTCAAACTAAACATAATGCTGTTTTATTACTGAATGAATCAATGTTTTGAACAAATCTGTCAAGTTAATGATTCAGTGACTCATTCCAGTGTCGTTATCGTTAACTACAAATGACTGAAAATAGTTTTCTTCAATTGAAATAAAGCTGAAATAAAATGTTAGATGAAAAACAAACTTAAAAACTTAGAGATAGAAATAGAAAAATCATTTCTAAAAAATAGAAATGCTGCCTTGGCAACTAACAAATATAATAAGTTAAAGTTCTAAAATGAATAAACTTTCAAATAAAAATGAAAACTGAAAATATAAAAATAAAAGCGTGTTCAAAATATAAATAAACACTACAATAGTATAAAACACTAACTCACTCTTAAAGACAGTCACTTGTTTTGTTCCTGAATATATCAGTGTTTTTGAACAAATCTTTCATGTAAATGATTCACTGACTCATTCCAGAGTTGTTTTATTAACACACTAAAACAAAAACTACTGAAAATGGATTTCATTAATTGAAATAAACCTGAAATAAAATGTTAGATGAAAAATAAGCTTAAAAACACTGCATTGGCAACTAACAAATATAAGTTGTGAAGCTGAAGTTCTAAAATGACTAAAACTGAAATTATAAAATTAAAGCTACACATAAAAAAAAAATACTAAAACTTTAAAATAAAAATGAAAACTGAAAATATTAAAATAAAAGCTTGTTCAAAATATAAATAAACACTACAATAGTATAAAACACTAACTCACTCTTAAAGACAGTCACTTGTTTTGTTCTTGAATATATCAGTGTTTTTGTTTTGTTTTTTACTTTTTTATTGTGATAGGATAGTATAGAGTGGACAGGAAGCGAGGCGGGAGAGAGAGGGGGATCAGGATCGAGATCGGGAAAGGTCCACGATCCGGGATTCGAACTTGGGTTGCCCGAAGCGCAGCAGAGCTATATGTCGGCGCTGCACACGAGGCTATCGGCGCTGACTCTATCAGTGTTTTTGTACGAATCAGTTAAATGAATGATTCAAATGACTCACTCAAAAAGACTTGTCGCCACCTACTGGCGTAACAATGTAACCTGCAGAAAGACCAATGGGAAAAATCCCCAGAGCTAATGCACAGACTCACAGTCTGTCTGGAACAAACACGGATGAGCGGAGTGACAGAAAGTGATAGAAAGATCAGCAGATTTATAGCAGGAGAGTGTTTGGCACCTGTTGTTGAAGTTGGTGCAGTAGCTGAGCTCTTTGCAGCCTAACTGGCAGGGCTCCCTCACGTCCGCCAGGCAGGTGATGAGGTCCATCTCAACCGGGTTATATTCACAGTGCTGGTCAAACTCCTGCCATGTCTGAGTGCCCCAGTTGGTGCTGATCTCCAGGCACATGTTCCTAACAAACAGGGAAGATGTGGATCACGTTAGTCTCAATTCAATTCACATTTATTTGTATAGTGCTTTTCACAATACACATAGTTTCAAAGCAGCTTTACAGAAAATGCTTCAGTCCATATTACAATTTATAAAATGGTTAGTTCCAATCCTTGATTCTGATTGGTCAATAGCTGTGTTTTATGCACGATAAACCGCTTCACCCAACGGTTCTGTGTATCACTACACATCACCCCTAGCAACCACTCTTGACAACTTAAACACATGTTTGATCTCACTGTGAGAGGTTGTAAGCGAGTGTACCTGCATTATAGCATTTTCAGGTCAGTCCTATATTCATAATAAAAAAATCAGTTTGAATGTCCACTGCAGTATCTTGTCCTTTTAACAGTTAAGGGGTTTTCCGTGCCTTACAGTCATAGGTCAGCTGCGTCTTCCTTCTCCATGATCACACGTTTGAGTTCTTTCAATATAAAAGTCTTCTCTACTGACTGACTCACTCATAAAGACAGTCTTTGCCGCCATCTAATGGAGAAATAATGTGTGTAACTTCTGTTGCTGTTTACGGTCAGGGACTATTTATTCCAGCGGAAGGAAGGCTTTTAGTGATTTTACTTCATGAAAGTTGCATAGATACATATTTTTCGGCTTTAATATGTGTATTGTGTGGTAAGCGTTTTATAAAAGCAATAAGGTACGAGAGGCTAGTGCTGTATCGTGAATAAGTCACGAGGGTTTACTCCGCCTAACAACGCCCTTCAGCCGTGACTTATTCACGCTACAGCACAGCCTCTCGTACCTTATTGCTTACTTAGAGTGATCTGTTATCAGAGGTGACTGTCTAACTTATGTATTTCAGAAATGTACATATACAAAATCACAGTTAGCGAAAAGTCTATTCCCTTCCCGTCCGACGGGCTGGGCGCTGACCTGCAGTGGGACGTGTTGGCTTTGGAGCAGCAGTGCAGTTTAGCGCAGTCCATCTTGGCGATGGGGGGGGATTCGGGGTGGGTCTCGGTGGGGGGGTGAGCGCTGCCCAAGAAGCACTGCCACAGCGGGTCCTGCGGGAGAGGCTGGCTGCCACACTCTGTGATCAGACCATCCATGATCTCCTGCTCCGTGGTCATGGTGCGCAGGATCCGCTTACAGGCCGTCTGACAGTGAGCCTCCACCGCCCGGTCACAGCAGTACAAGCCTGAACACACACACACACACACACACACACACACAGAGTCATTTACCTCAATCAGTTCAAGCCGTCGGTTTCAATCAATCGCTTCAAATCCTGCCACTGTTAGTTTGTAGAAAAATCACCCTTTAAAGGAATTTCAGAGCAAATAAATAAATATTGCGATAAATTTGGAAGATTGTGCGATAATATTGTAAAAGTTTTTTTTTTAATGTTCATGATTAACGCTCGACCATTCACAACACACTGCTCCAGCCGACCAATCAGAGCACAGTGTGCTTTTCAGAAGGAGGGGCTTCATAGAGACAGGAATGTGCATTACTGACAGACTGGGAAGAGAGGAGCTGCAACAATGGAGAATATGAGGAATATTCGTCGACCGCTTCTCGCCGTTGTCTGTGTGATTGGGACAGCAGTGTTAGTACTCACTGTCGATCGGGCTCCTGATGGGGTATGATTTGGTGTAGTTGGCCACACAGCCGATGAGCTGAGGGCTGATGCTCTGGCAATACTCCTTCACCGCGTTGATCTGGGAGACGGTGGGCGATGAGTCCGTGCGGAAGATGGCCTGGCAGTATTCCCGACAGTTCGTGTGTCTCCCAGCGTAACTGCAGCACACTGAGCCCACTGGAGGACACACACACACACACACACGCAGAAACACGCATGAGGAGACATCTCTAAAAAAAAATGGTCGGCGCTCCCGGCGCATGGTCTAAAAGGGTCATCCCTATTCTCTTAATGAGTAATGGGTGTGTTTTGTCTCTATTCTCTTAATGAGTAATGGGTGTGTTTTGTCTCTATTCTCTTAATGAGTAATGGGTGTGTTTTGGGCGTAACATGCAATAAACCAATCAGAGTCTCGTCCCCCATTCGCTTTAAAGACAGTTGCACTCGCACCATGGCGGATTCACTATTTACATGCCAGAATTAGCAAAACTGAACTGAACGCTTCTCTAGCGAGGAAATGGATCTGCTTGTGCGTGAGGTTAAAGCTGTGTATGTGTGTGTGTGTGTGTGTGTGTGTGTGTGTGTGTGTGTGTGTGTGTGTGTGTGTGTGTGTGTGTTTGTGTTTGTGTGTGTGTGAGGTTAAAGCACAAGCAGACTATCTGCGGGATAAACCGGATTCCACCATATCTTTATGTACACAATATTAATCTTTTGCATCATAATCCTTTTACTTTATATTTTCCTTTTACCAACTAATATTTGGCTAGTTTGTGTGCTGTTGCGCATCCCTGTGTGTGTAATAATCACAGAGTGTACGCGTGTTGTGGACCCGCCAATAGGCTCATATAACTAATACGCCCTTTAAATAACAAAATATTACTGTGCCATTGACTTTAGAGCAGGTTTAAGTCGGTCAACGGCTCAGTCTATTTCAGTTTCTCAAAATAGCAACGCTCCATCAATGCGCCGGAACACACACTCGTTCTCAGACCAGCAGCCCATGGGCCACAGATGGGTGCTAATGCATTCGCTATTTAAACGACGCGGCGCAGGATGAGAAAATGAAAACTGCGTCAGGCTGAAACTAGCGAAACACACTTGCGCTGGCGTGTATGATCGGGGCCGACATCTCACCGCTTGTTTACAGAATAAAGAAGCTTGTCAGATATTTCCAAACAGTATGAACACAAATAAGCACTTCATCTAGATGTGAGATCCATGACAGCCTGAAGGTCAGCAGGGTAAAGGTCATGACCTTTCCTCCCAGGCACATAAACAACTCAATCTCATTTCCTCTTAATGCTGGAGGACTGACATCAGAGGACAGTACAAGCTTGGAGATAAACGAGATCCAGACGGACTTCTCACTGATAACCTTCTCATGCAGTTCTGCTTACTTTCATTTTTGGTGATACAGCTGTAGAGCGGCTTCTGAAAGAGAACAAAACACACTTCAGAAGATTGCAAGTATTTTTGTCTTTATAAAAACATATAAAATATGAAGACACAAAACATTAAAAAAAACACCCAGGTTTTGTTTTGTTTTTGTTTTTTAAAGGACTTGAATTTTGGTCTATTAGTCAACATTTTATTTTATTTTTCATTTTATTATTTTATTTAAACTTTTCACACAAAGCTGTTGTTTGCACAATGGAGTAAAACTGACTACTTTTTAATGAAAATTAAATTTTTTCACTGCACTGTTCCTTTAAAACTGCTTCTCCAACTAAAACATTAGCCAACAAATGACCAATAATTATTTCTGAATGTATGTCCACTACCATTCAAAAGTTTGGGGTTCAGTAAGATTTAAAAAATTAATTAATACATTTAAATGTAAATATATTTATAATGTTACAAAAGATTTCTATTTCCAATAAAAGTTGTTATTTTGAACTTTCTATTCATCAAAGAATCCTGTAAAATAAAATGTATCACTGTTTCCAAAACTGTTTCCAAAACTGTTTTCAAAATTGATAATAACAAGAGCCATTAGTTATAATTGAGTACCAAAAATAATTAATAATACTTCAGCACCAAATCAACATATTAGCATATATTTCTAAAGGATCATGTGAAATGGAGTTAAGTTTGTACAGAGACTGCTCAGAAACGAAGGGCCTAAAGCAGCCGAAAACAGGCTTTAAATGAATAACACACACGAGTCTCAGAGCGGCTAGACAAACAAACACAGAGAGCACTGTGCAGAGAGAGACTGATGGAGTCAGAGATAAAGACTCTTCATCTGTGAGTTATACTGGACTGTAGCTGACTGCACTAAAGCATAATTCACAATATGAAGAAGTGCCATAACTGTACATAAATAATACTAAAACCTCATTTATCCTCAAGCTGGACGATCGCTGGTGTTACTCAGGTCTGTAGTGCAAACAAGTTATGTGGTGAAGTTTAAAAGGGCTTTATGTAAGAGTTTTCATGTAACTGCTTTTCTATTGCCAATGTCTGAACATCTTCTTAGGAAACGTCTCGGGTTACGACTGTAACCCTTGTTCCCTGAGAAAGGGAACGAGAACTGCGTCGAATGACACTTTGGGGGAACGCCCCTCAGCGTAGCGCCTCTGAAGTATGAATGAAACTAAGCCAATCCTGATTGGTGTTGCGTCATGACGTAATGTGTGAAGGCATATGCGGAAGCTACAAAAGGACGCCGGCACACAACAGAGATAGCTTCTGTGTTGAAGCAAGCACTCCCAGGCAGGGGAAGGTGTGGCGAAGGGACGCAGTTCTCGTTCCCTTTCTCAGGGAACAAGGGTTACAGTCGTAACCCGAGACATTACCTTTCGAGGGAACTCGAACTGCGTCGAATGACACTTTGGGGGAACGGGTACCCACTATGCCACAAGGCACAGGCACACTTAGGACAAGAGCACAAGGGTGCCAGGTGTCGATGGAATGTCCAGGCTGTAAAATCTAATAAAAGTGTGAGGGGTGGCCCATCCTGCTGCATCGCAGACTTCCTGGATCGGGGCCCCTGAGAGGAGGGCTCTAGAGGACGCCATGCCTCTGGTAGAGTGAGCCCTCATGGCCAGAGGTGAAGGCAAACTGCGCACCTGGTAGGCCATAGAGATAGCTTGGACAATCCAGTTGCTAATGGTCTGTTTGAAAGCGGGAAGCCCCTTCTTGGGCGACCCGAAACACACTAACAACTGGTCTGACTTCCGCCATGAGGAGGACCTCTGGATATATATTTTGAGAGCTCTGACAGGGTAGAGCAAGTGAAGTCTCTCCTCATCCGCCGAGGCGGAGGATGAAAAGCCTGCAGAACCGTAGGCCGTGCCACATTAGATGGCACCTTGGGCAAATAGGATGTAGGATGGCTTTGATGTTGCCTGGAGCAAACTCCTGGAGCAAGGAAACATGTGGAGGGAGCTCTAGAGCTGAGTATGGTCTCTACTACTCCTGCTGACAGGCCAGCCTCTCGGTACTGTGCCCCCTCAGGGGCCAGACCCACAGTTTCCACAGTTCGGGCCGAGGGTGAAATATTGAGCCCTCTGCCAGTGTCAGCAGGTCCCTCCTGATGGGAAGCTCCCATGGAGGGCCGTCCAGGAGTGATATTATGTCTGAGAACCATACTCGGGCCGGCCACAACGGGGCTACCAATAATAGACTGATCCCGTCGCGACGAACCATCTCTAGAACTCCCAGGAGCAGAGCGATCGGGGGAAATGCATACAGACGCAGCCTCGGCCACGTCTGTACCATGGCATTCAACCCCAGCGGGGCTGGATGTGTGAGGGAGAACCACAGTGGACAGTGAGTCGTCTCTCGAGACGCGAATAGATCCACTTCCACTGGGCCGAACCTCTGACATATTAACTCCACCACCTCGGGATGGAGTCTCCATTCCCCGGGCCTCAGCCCCTGCCTCGACAGGATGTCTGCTCCCTGATTCTGATTCCCTGGGATGTATGTTGCTCTGAGAGACAACAATTTCCCCTGGGACCACAGGAGGATCTGATGCGCCAGTCTGCATAGAGGGCGAGACCTCAGACCCCCCTGGTGATTTATATAGTCCACCACCGACATATTGTCCGTCCTCACAAGGACGTGATGACCCTTGAGATCCGACAGGAAGCTCCTCAGAGCTCGGGACACCGCCAACATTTCCAGGCAGTTTATATGCCAGGAGGAATGATGGTCCTGCCATAGACCTCTCGTAAAGCGGCCGTCCATGACCACGCCCCAGCCCGTGAGGGAGGCGTCTGTCGAAACGGCTTTCCGGCGACATGACGCTCCCAGCACGGGACCTTGGGACAGAAACCAAGCTTTCTTCCACATAGATAGGGAAAGAAGGCATCTGCGCGTAACCCTGATCATGCGAAATGGGTTTCCCCTCGGGGCCCTAACACTAACACTCTCTGAAGCCCTAACTTCAGAAGAACACTAACACTCTCTGAAAATGTTTTACAGTGATGGCCTGGCCTAGCTTTATCCTGGTCACCCATGGCCAGGATGGATTCGATCCGTGCAGGAGACAATTGTGCCCGCATCGTGACCGAATCCCACACCACTCCCAGGAACATGGTTCTCTGGGCTGGTGCCAACACGCTCTTTTTCGTGTTGAGTCTCAACCCCAGGCTCTGGATGTGGGCAAGGACGACATCTCGATGCCGAACTGCCAGCTCTTGTGACTGGGCCAGAATCAGCCAGTCGTCGATATAATTAAGGACCCTGATACCCTGAAGCCTCAGCGGTGCTAGAGCTGCATCCATACATTTTGTAAATGTGCGAGGGGAGAGAGCTAGGCCGAACTGAAGAACCCGATATTGGTACGCTTCGGCCCTGAAAGCGAACCTCAGGAACTTCCTGTGAAGATGGAAGGATGGAAATGTGGAAGTATGCGTCCTTCAGATCTATCGTGACAAACCAATCCTCGGATTGAATTTGGTTCACGATGATGGGAATAGTGAGCATCTTGAACCTGAATCTCCTCAGAGACCGATTCAAGTGCCTGAGATCTATTATTGGACGCAACCCCCCATCCTTCTTGGGAACTATGAAGTAGCGGCTGTAAAACCCGGACTCCCTGTCTGGAGGAGGAATACGTTCTATAGCCTCTTTTACCAGCAGAGAGTTTACTTCTTGTTCCAGTACCCGACTCTGCTCTTGGTCGACTACAGTCCAGACCACCCCGTTGAACTTTGGTGGGCGGGAACCGAACTGTAGTCTGTACCCCTTTTGAATGGTGCGCAGAGCCCAAGGAGAAATATTCGTGAGATTTTTCCATGCATCAAAATACTCTACTAAGGGAACTCTCGAGGCTGGCTTTGGGTATTAATCGAGATTCGTTCTTGGCCCCCTGAAGCGGATCTCCGGCAGGGTTCGACCGAAAATGATTCTCGATGTGCGGACGCGAATGCTGCCTGGCCGCAAGCCTGTGGGGCGGACAGTGCAGGGCGCGTTCGCTGGAAACCGATGCGTCCCGAAGCGCACTTGACGGCGGGAAGTCGACATCGATTTCCTGCGGGCTCCGCGGAGGAGGCGACCTCTATCGCTCCCCCACGGGTGGGACCGCCCGCAGAGGACCTAGGCTGGCTAGGACCTCTTTGTCGAAGCCTTCTTCGCCTGCAGGACGGCCTTCAGGTCGCCCTGCTTAGGCTGAGGCTTCGGCTGAAAGCGTCGTCTATGCCCCCAGGCTGCTTGAGGGGGGGCTCTAGAAGCGACGCTCTCTTTTTGCGCCTGTCTGTAGGCGGAGGAGCTGGCGGATGGCTTCTTCGATTTGGCTTCTTTCGATGGACAAGCTTCTTCGATTTCAAGCGGCGAGGGAGATATTGTCTGAAGGCTGCAGACTGTTTCTTCGCCTCCTGAAACCTGTCGACGACGATGTTAACCGAGTCGCCGAACAGGCCAGAAGGCGAAATCGGGGCATCAAGGAGGAAAGCCCTGTCTTTCTCCTTGATGCCCGACAGATTTAACCATAGATGTCTCTCCGAGACCACCATTGCCGCCATGGAACGGCCGATTGCACGGGCCGTTTCTTTGGTGACTCGGAGAGACAGGTCTGCAGCCTTCCTCAACTCCGCAATGTCTTCCGGAGTTGGATCCTCGCCCTCATCGATATCTTTGTGAAGGTTGACCTAGTACGCTTGTAGTACTGCCATTGTGTGCAGACTAGCACCAGCCCGACCCGCAGCCATATAAGTCCTGCCCACTAACGATGATGTATCACGGCACGGTTTAGTGGGCAGCACCGGGGTTTTTAGGGATGATGCAGACTCGGGGGCTAAATAGGTGGCAAGCGGCTGTTCCACCCGAGGCATCATCCCATAACCGCTCTCTCGCGCCCCCAAGATATTACTTGGGCACGCGAGAT
>NC_140228.1:30233017-30258017 GCF_951802725.1 Rutilus rutilus
TTGGAAACAATCATTATTTTTGCAATTCTATCTGGAGACATTAATGCATATATCTATGCTTCTCTACACTAATTTCATAAAATAGCTATGACTCCGCCCACACGAGCAGGGACTCCGCCCACACGAGCAGGGACTCCGCCCACAGCACAAAGAGCGGCCCCTCAGATAAATCAAGCTGTAAAAGTTTCTCTCTTTCACTCTCCTCTTCATGTTTTGTTTTGAGGGTAAATCAATGGCGGGTGCCAGCAGGGCTTCTAAAGGACTCTTCTCCTCTTCTCAAAGTCTCTTCAAAGCATCGGCTGTCCATTAGGATGAAACGTTCTGGCGATTACCATCTGCACGTTCCCTCCTGGCTCGCTCTCTAACAAGGTGTCATTATTCTCTCCTCCTAATCTCCTCTTTTACACACACCCGTCTCCCATCTGATGGGCTTTTAGCTTTCCTTCGGCTCGTTCTTTAATGCTGTTTTCTGTATGTTTTGATCCTGTGGTCACTGGCAGGACAGTGTTTCTCTGGGTTGGAGAGGGTTAACAGCGCTCCTACTACTGACTGACCCGCTTTAACTTCATCAAAAGCTCCATTCAGAAGTGTGTTTCATGTCCTCGGTTCTGTGTAAGTCGGTTTGGGACGAAGAGCGCGAAACAAACTAAAAGAGACAGCTTTTATTTGCTCTTTTTCAACTCTTTTTTCACCTTCAAAGGAAGAACATCTCACCATTATTTATCCAGAACAGCTCCACAATAACATTTGTGTTTGCTTTTATTCATGCTCGTTTTGAACGAAATGATATTTTTCAACTTTCTCCATGGTAGATGTTTGAGCCTAATATGATCATTTAAATATGGCAGTCACTCAGTATAATATTACCATCTGAAGTTATCAAAAAAAGGATCTTCACATATTAAAAAAATAATTAAAGTATGAAATAATAGAACTGGTGCTCTTCGTGTGGTGGTCATAAATGACCGAATGTTTATATTTTATTTAAATGAAGGGAATGTACTATATTTTAGTTTGATAATGTTTTTTTATTACATTTTTTGTATTTTTAGGGGATTTTATGGCACTACATTATATTTATGCTGTATTTATAATCTATTTATTCACTTTTTGAGCATTGACCTGAAACTGTGGTAAATCTTGAACGCTTTAAAGCACAGACTGAAGTTTGATCTCTTTTCAAAGACGACACTTGGCAGATTATTGCTGAAGTGAAAAAAAGTTTTTAAAAAAGTGAACTTAAAAAAAGTTACAGGATTTTACGTTTATTGTTATGAAAAATGAACAAAAACACTATTTTAAATTTTTATATGAAAACTGTATTTTCAAGAAAATCAAAGCCATAAATCTAAACAAGTTGTGTTAAAAATTTTAGTCTGATATCTCAAAAAAGGATCTTTCAGTGAGATGTTGTTCGGCTGCAGTACCAAACGCTTCCACTAGAGGAAACTCGTCTCATTCATTTCCAATGCGTCATTTCTGACCGCGAGGAGCTCAAGTGTGACTATTTTTTCCAGGACCGTTTAACCTATTCCAGTCATGTCCGTGATTTTTTGTGTGTTCACACAGCAAGTGTCAAAACCTTTACCACGTTTCGTACCATTCCGCACTTTTCCACAAAGTAAAGCTGCCAGTTAATTCATCTGGCACATTTATTAATAAAAAAAGACTGCAATGAAAATTAACACATTAACGCAAATTAACAATTCATGCCCCTGCCCTGTACATAAATTCCAAATGTATGTAATATTACTGACAGAATTTTTGTCATGTCTCTTCAGTGATTCACTTAATATCCTTTAGTCAGCAAATAGTGATTATATGCAATTAATTGGATATTTTTATTATCTCTCTCAAACAGTATTCAGATAATAACCAGGGATTTTATATAAGACCATTGACAGTCACATTCCCTTTTGTTTCAACTCAGATTTGTCCTTGAAAGGTCTGAGACAAAGAACCGCTTTGACTTCATTACATATTTGTGGAAGCCTTTCTCTATATGGCCGAAGCTGCATTTTAATGTCTTCATATGTTTTTGCATCAGTTGTGTTGGTGTGAGTGTGTCGTACCTGTTCACACGCTCCCTTACACTGAGGAAAGTGTTCTGCAGCATGATGGCAGCAGGAGGGATCTGGAGAGAGAGAGAGAGAGAGAGAGAGAGAGAGAGAGAGAGAGAGAGAGTTACTGCAAGTTCAGTCCATTCCATCCAATGTACTCCCAACATATTTCACTTTAAGCCCCGCTGACGGAGAATACCTTTTGTCGGCACTTTGTATTCACCCATAAATAGTCAGTCTACTGTGTAGGTATCTTGAAATGGGCAGTTGGCAGTTAATCATTATGGGATTTCACTTCTCCTCACACTATATATGGACATTTACTGAAGCTCTGGCTAGATTTAAATCAACATCAATGCTATACTCGAAGAAAAGTCCATAAAAATAGCTGTTAATATGAAGACATTTTCTGAATCGATTTCACAGGTGTTTTATCCATGTTTTGAATCACTCTTTGCACTGCATCGTGTTTTAGGGTGAAATTAAACATCTGTAAACATAACAGATAATGTCCGGGGCAGAATATTACCAGCACCTTTTCCGTTTTTGTTTTTCTACAGATTCTTTTTCCTACAGTGAATGAATTTCCTGAAAACCCCAAATAAAGATAAAAATATTCTTTGTCCTGGTGCAAAAAAACTACAGGAGAAACATCAGTTTGAACCGAGAGTCAAAGTTTGAACTTCCTACTATAGGAAAACAATGTAGAATGAGACCTGAACTTTACAATATAAAGCAATTGCGAATAATTTTATCAGTGTGGCGTTGCATTCAGACAGATGTACAGCTAATGATAAAACTTAAATTGAAATGCACTAGGGTTCTATATAAATGAACTATAATAGTAACAATAACAGTAACTGTAACACTAATAGTAACATTAACTGTAACAGTAACACTAACGTTAACTGTAACTGTAACTGTAACATTATCAGTAACACTAACTTTAACTGTAACACTTATAGTAACACTAACGGTAGCAGTAGCTGTAACAGTAGCAGTAACACGAACACTAACAGTAACACTAACAGTAACTGTAACAGAAACAATAAAAGTAACACTAACAGTAGCTGTAACAGTAACACTAACTGTAACACTAACAGTAACACTTAACACTAACAGTAACCGTAGCAGTGGCAGTAACACTAACGCTAACAATAACAGTAGCCGTAACGGTAACAGTAGCAGTAACACTAACATTAACAGTAGCGGTAGCAGTAGCTGTAACACGAACACTAACAGTAACACTAACACTTACAGTAACACTCACAGTAACAGTAGTGGTAGCAGTAGCTGTAACAGTAGCAGTAACACAAACACTAACAGTAACACTAACAGTAGCAGTAGCGGTAACAGTAGCAGTAACACTAACAGTAACACTAACAGTAGCAGTAGCGGTAACAGTAGCAGTAACACTAACAGTAACACTAACAGTAGCAGTAGCGGTAACAGTAGCAGTAACACTAACAGTAACACTAACAGTAGCAGTAGTGGTAACAGTAGCAGTAACAGTAACACTAACAGTAGCGTAACACTAACAGTAACAGTAGCAGTAACACTAACAGTAGCAGTAGTGGTAACAGTAGCAGTAGCAGTAACACTAACAGTAACAGCAGCGGTAACAGTAGCAGTAGCAGTAACACTAACAGTAACACTAACAGTAGCAGTAGCGGTAACAGTAGCAGTAACACTAACAGTAACACTAACAGTAACAGTAGTGGTAACAGTAGCGGTAGCAGTAACACTAACAGTAGCGTAACAGTAGCAGTAACAGTAACAGTAACACTAACACTAACAGTAGTGGTAAAAGTAGCGGTAGCAGTAACACTAACAGTAGCGTAACAGTAGCAGTAACACTAACAGTAGCAGTAACACTAACAGTAGCAGTAACAGTAGCAGTAACAGTAACAGTAACAGTAACACTAACACTAACAGTAGTGGTAACAGTAGCGGTAGCAGTAACACTAACAGTAGCGTAACAGTAGCAGTAACAGTAACAGTAACACTAACACTAACAGTAGTGGTAAAAGTAGCGGTAGCAGTAACACTAACTAACAGTAGTGGTAACAGTAGCGGTAGCAGTAACACTAACAGTAGCGTAACAGTAGCAGTAACAGTAACACTAACACTAACAGTAGTGGTAAAAGTAGCGGTAGCAGTAACACTAACACTAACAGTAGCAGTAGCAGTAGCAGTAGCAGTAACACTAACAGTAGCAGTAGCAGTAGCAGTAACACTAACAGTAACACTAACAGTAGCAGTAGCGGTAACAGTAGAAGTAACACTAACACTAACACTAACACTAACAGTAACAGTAGTGGTAACAGTAGCGGTAGCAGTAACACTAACAGTAGCGTAACAGTAGCAGTAACAGTAACAGTAACACTAACACTAACACTAACAGTAGTGGTAAAAGTAGCGGTAGCAGTAACACTAACAGTAACACTAACAGTAACAGTAGTGGTAACAGTAGCGGTAGCAGTAACAGTAACAGTAACAGTAACAGTAACAGTAACAGTAACACTAACACTAACACTAACAGTAACAGTAACAGTAACAGTAACACTAACACTAACACTAACAGTAGCGGTAGCAGTAACACTAACAGTAACACTAACACTAACAGTAGCAGTAACAGTAACACTAACAGTAACACTAACAGTAACAGTAGTGGTAACAGTAGCGGTAGCAGTAACAGTAACAGTAACAGTAACAGTAACAGTAACAGTAACACTAACACTAACACTAACACTAACAGTAACAGTAACAGTAACACTAACAGTAGCGGTAGCAGTAACAGTAACAGTAACAGTAACACTAACACTAACAGTAGCGGTAGCAGTAACAGTAACAGTAACACTAACACTAACAGTAGCGGTAGCAGTAACACTAACACTAACAGTAACACCAATGGCGCTTTTCCACTGCATGGTACGGCACGGTTCGGCTCGGTACGGTTCGACTCGGCGCGGAACGGTTCGGCTCGCTTCGCTTTTCCACTGCGTGGTACGACTCGACTCGGTACGGCACGGTTCGGTTCGCTTTAGCTCGGTTGCTTTTCCATTGCAGTTAGTACCGCTTCAAAATGGGTGGGACTGATCGTTATAGTTGCCGCCTCTACTGCCATGACATCATTGTAAACGCGCCACATTTCAAACGCACAACACAGGGGATGGTGCTCTTGATTCTCGGCATGTGGATGTTTTTAAATTAAACGTTCTTATAATGGTTTACTATATGGAATGAAAATTCTTAACGTGTAATTAAACGTTGCGTTCATATTCTGGGCTCATCTGATTTTTTGTACATAGCATAGCCTACTTTGTTATGATTTTAGTATCATAATGATTAATAAATGCACGCACAATTATCCGTGAACTTGATTTGAGCAAATGCCTTTCAACTTGTGTGTGCAAAATTCAGAATTAAATGAATGTGCAGCAATCAAATAGTTTGCAAAATTTTGCAAAAAAACACATAAATTTGTATTAGCCTACTGCCATTGAAAAAGCGCATTTAGTTAATGTTATGTTATTTTTTTTCCATCTGCCTATGTTGATTATGAAAAGTGAACAGCACGAGTAGAGAGACATGGAGCGAGTCAGACATAATTTTGACCACTTAATTAAGTTTTGTTTTGTAGAAAACATTTCTTTAAAGTGAATTTCGTTTTGTATAAATTGTATCTTCATTTTAATAATTTTTTCATCAAACAATTGCCTGGATTAAATAAGAAGCAAAATAGACAATTTAATCATTGAGGCGCCCGAGCGGTCACTTGCATTGTACGTTAACTGGAGCGCATCTCATCCTCAAATACACAAAGCTTGAAATGTCTTTAAACGAAATAATTCAAAACAAAAAGAAATAGGCTACTCTCTTATGTAATCCATTATGTGCATTTCTCTCTATAGGCGCGTTTACTACGAATATGGCGATCGTCAACTTCATCTTTGCCATGCACAGACACTGACAGAAAACACTTTTATAAATAAAAATCAGTGCACGCGTTTTAATAAAATTAAAACTTTAATTGTGATCATTAAAATAATTGAATATTAAATATTTTGTGGCCAAGGTTTGCTCATTTATTAATAGTATATATATATAGGCTTTAAATAGGCCTAATTTTATTAAATTGAACAAGCGCAAAATTCAGCATTCAATCAAATATTCAAAAAGACTTAATAATAATAATGTTATTTCAACATAATATCTCGTTATTTCGACATAATGTGCGTGCAACAAGCAAGATGTGCGTTTGTAAATCCGGGGACGCGTGCAGTGATTTTTATTTATAAAATAGTGTTTTCTGTCTGTGCATGGCAAAGATGAAGTTGACGATCGCCATATTCGTAGTAAACGCGCCTATAGAGAGAAATAACATTATTATTATTAAGTCTTTTTGAATATTTGATTGAATGCTGAATTTTGCGCTTGTTCAATTTAATAAAATTAAAACTTTAATTGTAATCATTAAAATAATTGAATATTAAATATTTTGTGGCCAAGTTTTGCTCATTTATTAATAATATATATATATATATATATATATATATATATATATATATATATATATATATATATACACACATATGTGTGTGTGTGCCCTCAGCACATATGCGTTAAAAATTATCCGGCGCCGCCCCTGACTGCAAGAAACAGTTTACAAGAAACTTTTTAACTGCAAGACACTACAGCGTTGGCTGTTGTCTACTGGCTATTTAAATCTAGCGGGTTTGTCTCGTGCATGGTCTCGTGTCGCAAATACAATGACACTGGTAGTGACGATTCTGTCTGACCAATCAGTGATCTTCAGTGTTTTCACGTCACATTTTAGTACCGGTACGGTACGCTTGGAACCTCAACAGAGGTGGTACCATTTAAAGCGAGCCGAAGCGAGCCGTACCGTACCGTACCATGCAGTGGAAAAGCGCCAAAGCGTGCCGTACCGAACCGAGCCGTACCGTACCATGCAGTGGAAAAGCGCCATAACAGTAGCAGTAACAGTAACAGTAACACTAACAGTAACAGTGGTGGTAACAGTAGCAGTAACACTCACAGTAACACACACTAACAGTAATGCTAACAGTAACACGAACACTAACACTCACACTAACGCTAATGCTAACCTTAACGCTAACGCTAATGCTAACGCTCACGCTAACACTAACACTCACGCTACCGCTAACGCTCAAGCTCACGCTCACGCTCACACTCACACTACGCTCACGCTCACACTCACTCTACGCTCACGCTCACGCTCACACTACCATTCACACGCTCACTACACTCACGCTCACGCTAACTCTCACACTACACTACCACTACCACTCACACGCTCATGCTCACGCTCACGCTCACACTCACACTACACTAACACGCTCACGCTACCGCTCACGTTACACTAACACTCACACTCACACTACGCTCACACTCACTCACACTCACACTCACTCTACGCTCACGCTCACGCTCACGCTCACACTCACACTCACACTACGCTCACACTCACACTACGCTCACACTCACTCTACGCTCACGCTCACGCTCACGCTCACGCTCACACTCACACTACACTAACACGCTCCCGCTACCGCTCACGCTCACTCACACTCACACTCACTCTACGCTCACGCTCACGCTCACGCTCACACTCACACTCACACTACGCTCACACTCACACTACGCTCACACTCACTCTACGCTCACGCTCACGCTCACGCTCACGCTCACACTCACACTACACTAACACGCTCCCGCTACCGCTCACGCTCACGCTCACACTACACTCACACTCACACTCACACTCACACTATGCTCACGCTCACACTCACACTCACACTCACACTCACGCTCACGCTCACACTACACTACCATTCACACGCTCACTACACTCACGCTCAACGCTCACACTCACACTCACACTCTCACTCACACTCACACTCACACTCACACTCACACTAACACTTACACTTACACTAACACTAACACTAACACTAACACTAACACTAACACTCACACACTCACACTCACACTACACTCACACTAAAGCACCAGACAGGAATTTCAGAGATATCCAACAGGAAAATGCTTGTGAGAATGCGATCAGACTGAGAGACGACGTGAAGCAGAGCTGGAGAAGCGCTATTGTGCGTGAGCGACTGTTTGCTTATAATAATCACAAGGGAGAGTTGTGGCTTTGAAAACTTAAGAAAAACATATTCTCATCTGTTTATGCTCCTCCGGAAAAAGTCATCATTATCAAAATGAAGTACTTTCATCTCAGCAGAGACTCATCCAGGCTGATTCCTTTCATCAGTGTGATTGGATCTGTCTTGTGTGCACTGCTAAGTGCTCTTCTTCAGGGCTGTAGTGTGCTTCTCTGGACGATCTGCTTTCTGTCTCACAGCATCTGGCTTTCAATGAGCAGAAGTGAGAAATGCCTTTCCTTTCATGCTTTCCACACCGGTTTATCGAGCTGACACCAGTGCTTTACCGAGCTGACACCAGTGCTTTCTGAACGCGTGTGAGAATGGACATGCAGTGCGAAACGAGTTGTTCTTCTGAGGCCGAGGAACAGAAGTAACCCACTGAATGAACGCAGTCGTCTGCATTGATGGCTTCACTGACAGCAACATTCATGATGATATACAGTCACAGTGTGAGTAAAAGGAACACTAGTGCTTTAGTGTACTATACTATACACTACTGTACTATATTTAAGTGAAAGGTTTATTTAACTTCAGATGCATTCAGTGCATGAAGTCAGTGATCCATTAGACAAGAACATTCTCGTCTTCTGTTATCCCAACACTGACTGGGAAGTCTGAAGCTGCTGATAGATTGGGTTGAGCGGCTGTCTTCAGTGTGTTTGCTTCCTGATCGAGTCAAATCTATTTTTTACTACATGTAAAATACTTTTCAAGACAAATTTTTTTACTTTTCAAGTACATTTTTTACAAAAATGATTATTAACTCAACAATATCATAAAATTTTAACCACATGACTTTTTACAACCTAAACTAACATTGCCTTATTATAAAAAGGACAAATTATCTGATCTATATTGACTTATTGACTTTTTTGGACACAGTCTATGACATCATTTCCTGTTTTTGCATGTTTCTGCATGTTGGTCACTCATAACTGATTAGGCAAAGTTTTTTTCAAAAATAAGCAGCAGTAAATCAGTTTTGTTAAGATTAATTGTAAATAATCTCAATCATAATAATAATCATGATATATATATATATATATATATATATATATATAATGTGTGTGTGTATATATATATATATATATATATATATATATATACATACATTTATTATATATAAATATATAATGTGTGTGTATATATATATATCATGATTATTATTGTGATTATTATGATTGATTATTATTATGAACATGATATATATATATATATATATATATACTAATTTGACCTTTTTAATGTCTTATTAATATTATTATTAAAAATAATATTATTAATCATAATTTTAAACCCTTTTGATTTATTATTATTATTATTATTATTATTATTTACAAACATAAACAATTGTATCATTTTAAAATTATTATATAATTAAAATGATTATTATTATCATTATATTTAATGTTTTAAAATAATAATTATTTAAAATAATAAAAGTTTTACTTTTGTGTTATCATTATTATTATTTAAGATGATAATAATAATACTAGCAATTTTAACATTTAAAAAATATTATTTAAAAAATAACAATAATAATAATACCAAATTACTTATTACTTATTATCCCGGTCCAGCATTAACATGTGTGAGTGTTTCTGAGTATCTCAGTCACTACTGTGAGCCTGTTTTACTGAGGAATATAATAATGGCACATCAAAGGCATTCCCGTCTTCATCTCTCCCTCTTCCTCAACACTCCTGAACATCCACTTCACCAACATCCCAAACGCTTCTGTTCCCGAGTGTGCTTCACTCCACTGGTTCCAGCAGCTCCCGTGAGTAAAGCAGAAGGTAAAGGAGAAGGTAAAGTGAGTAAAGGAGAAGGTAAAGTGAGTAAAGCAGAAGGTAAAGTGAGTAAAGCAGAAGGTAAAGCAGAAGGTAAAGCGAGTAAAGAAGAAGGTAAAGTGAGTAAAGGAGAAGGTAAAGTGAGTAAAGCAGAAGGTAAAGTGGGTAAAGGAGAAGGTAAAGTGAGTAAAGCAGAAGGTAAAGTGAGTAAAGGAGAAGGTAAAGTGAGTAAAGCAGAAGGTAAAGCGAGTAAAGGAGAAGGTAAAGTGAGTAAAGCAGAAGGTAAAGTGAGTAAAGGAGAAGGTAAAGTGAGTAAAGGAGAAGGTAAAGTGAGTAAAGCAGAAGGTAAAGTGAGTAAAGGAGAAGGTAAAGTGAGTAAAGGAGAAGGTAAAGTGAGTAAAGGAGAAGGTAAAGTGAGTAAAGCAGAAGGTAAAGTGAGTAAAGGAGAAGGTAAAGTGAGTAAAGGAGAAGGTAAAGTGAGTAAAGCAGAAGGTAAAGTGAGTAAAGGAGAAGGTAAAGTGAGTAAAGGAGAAGGTAAAGTGAGTAAAGCAGAAGGTAAAGTGAGTAAAGGAGAAGGTAAAGCGAGTAAAGCAGAAGGTAAAGCGAGTAAAGGAGAAGGTAAAGCGAGTAAAGCAGAAGGTAAAGTGAGTAAAGGAGAAGGTAAAGTGAGTAAAGGAGAAGGTAAAGTGAGTAAAGCAGAAGGTAAAGTGAGTAAAGGAGAAGGTAAAGTGAGTAAAGCAGAAGGTAAAGTGAGTAAAGGAGAAGGTAAAGTGAGTAAAGCAGAAGGTAAAGTGAGTAAAGCAGAAGGTAAAGTGAGTAAAGGAGAAGGTAAAGTGAGTAAAGGAGAAGGTAAAGTGAGTAAAGGAGAAGGTAAAGTGAGTAAAGGAGAAGGTAAAGTGAGTAAAGGAGAAGGTAAAGTGAGTAAAGCAGAAGGTAAAGTGAGTAAAGGAGAAGGTAAAGTGAGTAAAGGAGAAGGTAAAGTGAGTAAAGCAGAAGGTAAAGTGAGTAAAGCAGAAGGTAAAGTGAGTAAAGCAGAAGGTAAAGTGAGTAAAGCAGAAGGTAAAGTGAGTAAAGCAGAAGGTAAAGTGAGTAAAGGAGAAGGTAAAGTGAGTAAAGCAGAAGGTAAAGTGAGTAAAGGAGAAGGTAAAGCGAGTAAAGGAGAAGGTAAAGTGAGTAAAGGAGAAGGTAAAGTGAGTAAAGCAAAAGGTAAAGCGAGTAAAGGAGAAGGTAAAGTGAGTAAAGCAGAAGGTAAAGTGAGTAAAGGAGAAGGTAAAGTGAGTAAAGGAGAAGGTAAAGTGAGTAAAGCAGAAGGTAAAGTGAGTAAAGGAGAAGGTAAAGTGAGTAAAGGAGAAGGTAAAGTGAGTAAAGCAGAAGGTAAAGTGAGTAAAGGAGAAGGTAAAGTGAGTAAAGGAGAAGGTAAAGTGAGTAAAGCAGAAGGTAAAGTGAGTAAAGGAGAAGGTAAAGTGAGTAAAGGAGAAGGTAAAGTGAGTAAAGCAGAAGGTAAAGTGAGTAAAGGAGAAGGTAAAGCGAGTAAAGCAGAAGGTAAAGTGAGTAAAGGAGAAGGTAAAGCGAGTAAAGCAGAAGGTAAAGTGAGTAAAGGAGAAGGTAAAGTGAGTAAAGGAGAAGGTAAAGCGAGTAAAGCAGAAGGTAAAGTGAGTAAAGGAGAAGGTAAAGTGAGTAAAGCAGAAGGTAAAGTGAGTAAAGGAGAAGGTAAAGTGAGTAAAGCAGAAGGTAAAGTGAGTAAAGGAGAAGGTAAAGTGAGTAAAGCAGAAGGTAAAGTGAGTAAAGGAGAAGGTAAAGTGAGTAAAGCAGAAGGTAAAGTGAGTAAAGGAGAAGGTAAAGTGAGTAAAGGAGAAGGTAAAGTGAGTAAAGGAGAAGGTAAAGTGAGTAAAGGAGAAGGTAAAGTGAGTAAAGGAGAAGGTAAAGTGAGTAAAGCAGAAGGTAAAGTGAGTAAAGGAGAAGGTAAAGTGAGTAAAGGAGAAGGTAAAGTGAGTAAAGGAGAAGGTAAAGTGAGTAAAGGAGAAGGTAAAGTGAGTAAAGCAGAAGGTAAAGTGAGTAAAGGAGAAGGTAAAGTGAGTAAAGGAGAAGGTAAAGTGTGTAAAGGAGAAGGTAAAGTGAGTAAAGCAGAAGGTAAAGTGAGTAAAGGAGAAGGTAAAGTGAGTAAAGGAGAAGGTAAAGTGAGTAAAGGAGAAGGTAAAGCGAGTAAAGCAGAAGGTAAAGTGAGTAAAGCAGAAGGTAAAGTGAGTAAAGGAGAAGGTAAAGTGAGTAAAGGAGAAGGTAAAGTGAGTAAAGCAGAAGGTAAAGTGAGTAAAGGAGAAGGTAAAGCGAGTAAAGCAGAAGGTAAAGTGAGTAAAAGAGAAGGTAAAGTGAGTAAAGGAGAAGGTAAAGCGAGTAAAGCAGAAGGTAAAGTGAGTAAAGGAGAAGGTAAAGCGAGTAAAGCAGAAGGTAAAGTGAGTAAAGGAGAAGGTAAAGTGAGTAAAGGAGAAGGTAAAGCGAGTAAAGCAGAAGGTAAAGTGAGTAAAGGAGAAGGTAAAGTGAGTAAAGCAGAAGGTAAAGTGAGTAAAGGAGAAGGTAAAGTGAGTAAAGCAGAAGGTAAAGTGAGTAAAGGAGAAGGTAAAGTGAGTAAAGCAGAAGGTAAAGTGAGTAAAGGAGAAGGTAAAGTGAGTAAAGGAGAAGGTAAAGTGAGTAAAGGAGAAGGTAAAGTGAGTAAAGGAGAAGGTAAAGCGAGTAAAGGAGAAGGTAAAGCGAGTAAAGGAGAAGGTAAAGCGAGTAAAGCAGAAGGTAAAGTGAGTAAAGGAGAAGGTAAAGTGAGTAAAGGAGAAGGTAAAGTGAGTAAAGGAGAAGGTAAAGTGAGTAAAGGAGAAGGTAAAGTGAGTAAAGCAGAAGGTAAAGTGAGTAAAGGAGAAGGTAAAGTGAGTAAAGGAGAAGGTAAAGTGAGTAAAGGAGAAGGTAAAGTGAGTAAAGGAGAAGGTAAAGTGAGTAAAGCAGAAGGTAAAGTGAGTAAAGGAGAAGGTAAAGTGTGTAAAGGAGAAGGTAAAGTGAGTAAAGCAGAAGATAAAGTGAGTAAAGGAGAAGGTAAAGTGAGTAAAGGAGAAGGTAAAGCGAGTAAAGGAGAAGGTAAAGCGAGTAAAGCAGAAGGTAAAGTGAGTAAAGCAGAAGGTAAAGTGAGTAAAGGAGAAGGTAAAGTGAGTAAAGGAGAAGGTAAAGTGAGTAAAGCAGAAGGTAAAGTGAGTAAAGGAGAAGGTAAAGCGAGTAAAGCAGAAGGTAAAGTGAGTAAAGGAGAAGGTAAAGTGAGTAAAGGAGAAGGTAAAGCAAGTAAAGCAAGTAAAGCAGAAGGTAAAGTGAGTAAAGGAGAAGGTAAAGTGAGTAAAGCAGAAGGTAAAGTGAGTAAAGGAGAAGGTAAAGTGAGTAAAGCAGAAGGTAAAGTGAGTAAAGGAGAAGGTAAAGCGAGTAAAGGAGAAGGTAAAGTGAGTAAAGCAGAAGGTAAAGTGAGTAAAGGAGAAGGTAAAGCGAGTAAAGCAGAAGGTAAAGTGAGTAAAGGAGAAGGTAAAGCAGAAGGTAAAGTGAGTAAAGGAGAAGGTAAAGTGAGTAAAGGAGAAGGTAAAGTGAGTAAAGCAGAAGGTAAAGTGAGTAAAGGAGAAGGTAAAGCGAGTAAAGGAGAAGGTAAAGTGAGTAAAGCAGAAGGTAAAGTGAGTAAAGGAGAAGGTAAAGCGAGTAAAGCAGAAGGTAAAGTGAGTAAAGGAGAAGGTAAAGCAGAAGGTAAAGTGAGTAAAGGAGAAGGTAAAGTGAGTAAAGGAGAAGGTAAAGTGAGTAAAGGAGAAGGTAAAGTGAGTAAAGCAGAAGGTAAAGTGAGTAAAGCAGAAGGTAAAGTGAGTAAAGCAGAAGGTAAAGCGAGTAAAGCAGAAGGTAAAGCGAGTAAAGCAGAAGGTAAAGTGAGTAAAGCAGAAGGTAAAGCGAGTAGAGGAAGTCCCAAGAGTGTTTGAGACACCAGGATCTCTGCAGGAACTGAAGACAACATGAAAGAGAGGCGGTTTGACGGCCTCAAATAAAGGTGATCAAAAACCAATGAGAAGCAGACGAGAACCAGGCATACATGTGTCAACTGCTCCCCATGAGGATCCCATCAGCTTCAAAGCCTTACACACACACACACACACACACACACACACACACACACACACACACACACACACACACACACACACACACACACAACTGGAACAGATAAACCCTTCACTAACCTGTTGATAACCAGTTCTGTGTAGTGTTTGAATCAGGGAATGCGTGAAGTGATCAGATGTATTTAATGAGCCACTTTGGTTACAAAAAAGTTGTCTTTACTAATTTTTCTGGGCCGGCAAGTGTCAATAACATAGAAGCCTATGGAGGAGTGAGCCAGCCATCTCAGATTTCATCAAAAATATCTTAATTTGTGTTCCGAAGAAGAACGAAAGTCTTACGGGGTTGGAGCAACATGAGGGCGAGTAATTACTGACAGAATATTCATTTTTGGGTGAACTAACCCTTTAATACAACGAAGGAGACTGGTTTAATCAACAGAAACACAAAATATTATGTTCTCTGAACCACATAAATTATTATAAGTTGATTTGACAAAAGAAAAAAATGTTGTGATAAGTCATGAAAATATTTTTTTTACAGTGTACACAAAATGTTGAGAATGCAGAGATAAAGACGTGAATATCTCTCCTTGAGTTGACTTGAGAAAATGCTGTTTTTTAAAGAATAAAACGTGATGTTACGAAAGCGTACACAATGTTGATAAATTGAAGGATTTCAAATTGGTCAAATTGTTTTCAAATTAGCATAAAAGGGCAGCCACAAGTGGTAAAAAGGAAGGAAAGTAGGGTGATGTGAGTGTCTTTGTTCGGGTCGGGTCGGGTCTCCTAACGAGCTGGGGTTTTAATGACCCGCTGAAGGTGCACTGGAGCATTCAGAGCTGTGGGCTTTGTGTTCGAAGAGAGGAACGCTAGACATTCAGCTCAGACCGACGCATTGCTGATGCTGGGGAATGATGAAGAAGCCATGGAAACTGCAGGAGTGGCAGTGGAGTAAGAGTTTCCCTGAGTCTCGTGGAGAAAACACTGCGTCTGTCGCTTACAGCTTTACATTATACACGTGCAGGGTGAACTGTGCAGTGAAGCCGACTGCGTCTCGCAGCGAGACCTTTAATGAACAATGACAGATACACACAGATCATAATGATGGTGACTGGGAGACGCGGCCCATTAGTGAACGCAACATCGCGTCAACCGTATTGAGGAAAGCAAACAAAACATAAAGATATGCTATTCCTTCATGTTTTTAGAAAGTGTAAAACACAGAGCTACAGATCATTATCCAGATCCATGGGAAGAAAGAGTGAGCTTGAGCGAGAGGCGTCCGAAACATGGTCGGTTCTCTAAAGAACGTTTCAGTGAGCAGTTCTTTCTAACATAAGAAGATTTAACTCTTTCCTCGCCACTGATGGAATTTTCCAGCAATCCATGATCTGATTGTTGTACGGTGCACATCTTCTGAAAGAGTACTGAATCTCTGGATCAAAACACTGGAGAAGAAGAAGCAGAAATCTTGCATGCCAATGTATCCTAAACTGTGTGTGAGATTAGAATAAGTGTGTCCCAAAGCGCTGTATGTTGACAAGAGTATGCCAAAAGTCCCCAGACGGTCTACTATCTCCGGTGGATCCGTGTTCACTATAACGGCTAATATTACCCATGATCCATTGGAGGAGGATTCGGTTCAGAACTACAAACACAAATAAAATAGTTAAAAACGAATAACATGGCCGATGACAGACCATTAAATAGAGAGGTTTAGATAAAGGGGTTTGAGTGACTAATAATGAACATTTAACCTGATAAAAAAATGTAATGTTTTTAATGTTATCCATGTTATGTTTCATCTGCAACAACAGTGTGAACTTTTATAAAGAGGAGAGTGACTGGCAGATCAACGTTCTTCTTCTTTTCTCTCTGATACGGTAGGAAATTTAATGACATGAAATGCGGAGGATGTTCACTGTGAGAAGATGATTGACAGCTCAGTTTACAGTGACAGGATGTGTGTAAATATGCGACAGATCGGCCGTTAAAGACACAAATTTATGACGTGATAGTTTGTCCAAAATACTCTTTTGCTACATACTCTAAAGTATGTACTTTTTCTTTACAAAACATGTACATACTACTAGGGCGTAGAATAAGTAGGCAAACTGGGACGCAGCAAAGTGATAGAAGCATTGCTGACACACAGAAAATAATGTGATCATCAACATTAAACAGCATATAAATCAAAACTGCCTAACGTTACTGAAATGTCTTTGACAAAAACACGATTTTCTCAGCTTTTTGTTTAAAATGTTGCTTTTTTATGAAACTTCCCCACATTTAAGTGTTGAAAATCAAAGAATGCATAAAGCTAGAATAAAATGTTTGTTTGTTTAAAAGCTGAGGGTCTGTTCTTTCTTTTGATATATTGCATGTTCAGATAATCAATTACACAACAAAATATTCTGGGGGCCATTAAAAGTTTGTGAAAATCATCAAAAATGCTGAAAGTGACTGGAAACACTTTTTTTAAATGCTGGCGGGGAAAGAGGTAAAGATGAAAGATTCCACATGGAAACGTTGATGCAGAACCTTTATTTTTAAGAGTAGAAAGGAGAACTAAATGCATCCCATAGCTCAACATGCAAGAAAATAATTATTACAATATGTTTACACTATTTATTGAAACCCTAAACTCCAATAAAACTCATACATGCTTAAACACTAACATTTACATGAGACCTAGTGTTCAGAAACTTCCATAACTTAGATATAAACAATGTGAGTCACAAGATGCCATTTTTCCTAAAAAGAACTAAAAATAAGAGTTATCAATATTACTTGATGACATGTGAAGGGGTTTTTACACAACAGTGGGCCGTTTTATTCAAAAGTCAGACATAATGTTTGAAATGGTCATGAAACGCTAAATTATGACTTTAAATATAACAAAATACCTTGACAACAATAAATAAAAATCACTGTAAGAAATGCAAGACATGACATCTTTAAGATAATTTTTTTGGATAGAATTAATATTTCAAGTCCTAGGCAGCATGAACATTAGCTCAATACGCAAAACACCCTCACTATTTATTTATTTTAATATTATTACACTAAATATTAGTCACAGTTGGTTAGCTGAGGCAGCATCAGTTTACTTGACAATAAACACACAGGAGAATCACAACCAACTAGACGTAAACGAGAACAACTCAAACTAAAGGCTATAAATACAGAGAAACTAAAGGGCTGAACAAGGAACAGGTAAGTCAAATCAATCAAACAATGAGTCGCTATGACAACAAATGAGAGCATTCTAGAAACCATGGAAACAAACTACATGTCCATGGAAATGAAACAGAAACCAAACTGAACGTTATAATATTGCACAGTTTATTGAAATGAGCTGAAAATGTCTTGAATTTCAGAAACTCTACACTAACATACAGTATGAGCGCCGCATCTGCGAACCATTCAGAAACTTTAAATCTAGCAGAGGTACGAGGATGAAGTAGAGCGAGATGGTTTAAATGGTCATGAAAAACAGAATTACGACTTTCATGGTGCTAAAACACTGATAAACATTGAGCTCTTGAAACATGAGAAAGAAGAATCAACCTGTCAAAGCAGCAGCAGAGCATTAATGGAAGAGCATCTCTCAGTTCAGCGTGAGTCTGTTATGCAGTTTCTTCAACAATGCCTATTGTTACGCAGCACGAGTGTGAGCAGGCAGATGATGTCACACACACACACACACACACACACACACGGATGGACAGAGGTAATGGAGGACAGTCCTGGATGAGCTCGACAAATAAACAATGACCAGAGTCAACAAAAGCAGTGAGTGACAGAGGCCAGCTGTAATCCTGTCAGCCTGTGAAGAAGCATGTGCTGTCGCTCAGTGGGGATCCGGACACACACAATACAGCACAAAACACACTCGCTGCGACACAATACAGCACAAAACACACTCGCCTCGACACAATACAGCACAAAACACCAGGCTGACTCTGGGACAATACACTCGCTGTGAGATGTGCGCCACACACCGCTATACACACCGCTGCAGACTCTCACAGGCAAGACTTCATCCAGGAGTTTATGCTTTTCTGTGCAGTGTGACTAAAGACAGTCCTGTTCTTCCTTTCCCTTGTGGAAAATAGGCTAAAAAGATCTGCTAATTTTCCCAAAGATACAATTCATTCATGCAATTTCCTGAATACATCTATTCCAAATTCATCTAAAAAGAAAGAAAAGAAAACAGATGTCAGGGTGATGCAACTCTCCTGATACTATAATGGGGAAAAAGCCTCATCAAAATAATGTACAATATGAAAATAACTTACTTTGTCTCACAGTAATTACGTTAGTTGCTAATTAGATACTTTTTATCCAAAGCAACTTCCGAAACACTACTGGCAGGAATAATGTCCAGGAGGAACTGTGGAACTTTATCTGAAAGTTAAAGCACAATCTTTGCGTGGGGTTTGAAACTTTTTCCATTAAATACTTTAACATATCTTCCGACCAAGCCTTCCGATCAGTTCTGAAGTGAATCCTAATGGATATTTCTGTCCTGTCTGTTGCTCATGTTCCTCTAAGACTTGATTTGAGGATTCCCTGTAAGACTTAATGAGAATTAGCCCTTATCTGCACTCAGTCTCATCTCAGACTGCATCTGTCGAGCTCTGAGATCCGAGTCGATCGTCTGAGTGTGTGTGTCAGTCCGAGATCCGAGTCGATCGTCTGAGTGTGTGTGTCAGTCCGAGATCCGAGTCGATCGTCTGAGTGTGTGTGTCAGTCCGAGATCCGAGTCGATCGTCTGAGTGTGTGTGTCAGTCTGAGATCCGAGTCGATCGTCTGAGTGTGTGTGTCAGTCTGAGATCCGAGTCGATCGTCTGAGTGTGTGTGTCAGTCTGAGATCCGAGTCGATCGTCTGAGTGTGTGTGTCAGTCTGAGATCTGAGTCGATCGTCTGAGTGTGTGTGTCAGTCTGAGATCCGAGTCGATCGTCTGAGTGTGTGTGTCAGTCTGAGATCCGAGTCGATCGTCTGAGTGTGTGTGTCAGTCTGAGATCTGAGTCGATCGTCTGAGTGTGTGTGTCAGTCTGAGATTCGAGTCGATCGTCTGAGTGTGTGTGTCAGTCTGAGATCCGAGTCGATCGTCTGAGTGTGTGTCAGTCTGAGATCCGAGTCGATGGTCTGAGAGTGTGTGAGTCTCCAGATCCAGGAGGAATCACAGGCTCTCAGTGGCAGATGTTCCCATTCATGATGAAGAAGGCCTGTGTCAGGCCTGACGGATGATGCCCTCCATGTGGGCATCACAGGCTTAATGGGATAGTTCACCCAAAAATGAAAATTAGCCCATGATTTACTTGCCCTCAACTCATCCTAGGTGTATATGACAATCTTCTTTCAGATGAATACAATCAGAGTTATACTAAAAAATGGCATGGCTCTTCCAAGCTTTATACTGGCAGTGGATGGCATTATATTTTTTGAAAATCCATCCATCTATCATAAAAGTGCATCTATCCATGATAAAAGTTCTATCCATGATAAAAGTGCATCTATCCATCAAAAAAGTGCATCTATCCATCATAAAAGTGCATCCATCCATCATAAAAGTGCATCTTTCCATGATAAAAGTGCATCCATCCATCATAAAAGTGCATCTATCCATCATAAAAGTGCATCCATCCATCATAAAAGTGCATCTTTCCATCATAAAAGTGCATCTATCCATCATAAAAGTGCATCTATCCATCATAAAAGTGCATCCATCCATGATAAAAGTGCATCTTTCCATGATAAAAGTGCATCCATCCATCATAAAAGTGCATCTATCCATCATAAAAGTGCATCTATCCATGATAAAAGTGCATCTATCCATCATAAAAGTGCATCTATCCATCATAAAAGTGCATCCATCCATCATAAAAGTGCATCTATCCATGATAAAAGTGCATCTATCCATCATAAAAGTGCATCTATCCATGATAAAAGTGCATCTATCCATGATAAAAGTGCATCCATCCATCATAAAAGTGCATCTTTCCATCATAAAAGTGCATCTATCCATGATAAAAGTGCATCCATCCATCATAAAAGTGCATCTATCCATCATAAAAGTGCATCTATCCATGATAAAAGTGCATCTATCCATGATAAAAGTGCATCTATCCATCAAAAAAGTGCATCTATCCATCATAAAAGTGCATCCATCCATCATAAAAGTGCATCCATCCATCATAAAAGTGCATCTATCCATCATAAAAGTGCATCCATCCATCATAAAAGTGCATCTATCCATGATAAAAGTGCATCTATCCATCATAAAAGTGCATCTATCCATGATAAAAGTGCATCCATCCATCATAAAAGTGCATCTTTCCATCATAAAAGTGCATCTTTCCATCATAAAAGTGCATCTTTCCATCATAAAAGTGCATCTATCCATGATAAAAGTGCATCTTTCCATCATAAAAGTGCATCTATCCATGATAAAAGTGCATCTGTCCATCATAAAGTGCTCCACAGGCTCTGCAGGGGTTAATAAAGGCCTTCTGAAGTGAAGCGATGTGTTTGTGTAAGAAAAATATCCATATTTAAAACTTTATCAACTAAAATAACTAGCTTCCGGCAGACGGCCGTACGCATCGATTTACAGCGAAAGAGTAACACTTGACCCGACGCATGACGTAAGGACGAACGCGCAGAGGATCGAGCAAAACAAAACACCAGTCACGAATTAGAGTCTAAAATGAGACTCTTTAAAGCGAAATGTGGGAGGAGCTTGAGTTTGTTGCCCAGCCCTGTGTGTTTGAGCCGCGAGAGGCGGCAACACATCGTCAAGCGTTACTCTTGCGGCGCAAGGCGACCTGCGTGCGGCTGTCTGCCAGAAGATAGTTATTTTAGTCTACAAAGTTTTAAATATGGATATTTTTTCTTACACAAACACATCGCTTCACTTCAGAAGGCCTTTATTAACCCCCGCAGAGCCTGTGGAGCACTTTATGATGGACAGATGCACTTTAATCATGGATAGATGCACTTTAGCCCTATTCGGACGGGACTAGTTTCACAGGGGGACGTTAGAGAAATTTCTGTTTCACAGACGTACTTTGAGATTTTAATCCTGTCCGAATCTGCCATGTCTGTCTTTTTCTCACACGACCTCTGTAAAAATTCCAGAGCAAATCACCTACTGTTTTTCGTCAAACTCGGCGCTCCTCAGAGAAATCTAATCCCGTCCGAATGCGAATGTCTGTGATTGCCGAAAATGTTTTTTTCCAAAACGCTTTTTCTTGTGTGTTTTGGTCAGCGTGAGCTACCGTACAATCTCTCGCTATCGCGCCGGTGTTCAAGTTTCTGCTTTTTGCGCACCGATAATGGATGATGATGTGTTCGGGACACTGAGAAGAAATAAAAAAATGAAATCAACAAGAAGAGCCAAATCACGTAAACTGTTAAGACTGGCTACTGTAATATCAGTTTCAGGTAAGATTACTTTCATTTCTGCACTTAATTACATAACGTGTAAATGATATAAGTTAAAACTTTTTATTATAAGAACCCAGTTCTATAAAATCATGATGATAAATGTATGTTTAGTTTTTTTATACTACAATTTTTATAAAATGTTTACAAAACACTAAATACATTTCAAAGTGCTTAATTTCAAAATACATTTGATCAAATTTCATACGCAATCCACGCATTCTGAACACGTGATCTTCTGCAATGCCCACATGTGAAACACAGACACTCCTACCTCGGTAATAAACACGGAGATGTTAGTCCCGTCCGAATCCGTACATGACATCACAGACGTAGGCTGATAAGAATTGTAACTCAAACGTCGTTTGGAAAACTAGTCCCGTCCGAATAGGGCTTTTGATGGACTTTCAAAATATATAAAGCCATCCACTGCCATTAGTGAATATTAACAAGTATGAAAGTAGTTATATTGCGTATTCTAAAATACTTGAAAATAATTAATATGAAATATTATGACAAAGTAAGTGTTCCTTTCTAGAATTTAAGTCTTTCATATTAATATTCTAAAGGATCCTTGCAGAAACCTGTGTGTTTCTGAGCGAACACAGTCCTCCACGAGAGGCCCTACAGTGAGGAGTCGAGGTTATTCATGCTCAAAACACGACGCGTATGTGGTGGAGCGTGTGAATGATTCATTAGACTTCCATTGGCAGAGATCTTGGGAACGGACACTCCCTTGGACTCGACCTCGACGTACGAGACTAAACGCAACATTAGCAATGCAGTCTAGATCTGTCCTTGGGTCTTCCTCGAGGAGCGTCCCTCAGTTCACACTGGACAGAAGTTATAAACTTATATTAAATTATGCAGCTGCAACATTTGGCTAGTTGGGCTTTACTTGCGTTAAACAGCATGAGCAGATTACTTCTGACACAGAGCTGGCGACAGGAGAGTGATGTTTTAGAGACAGCTCAACTACATACTTCAACTTAACGTCATTAAAAACAACGGCGTTTCAGAGGCGTTCAAAGCCTTCAGACCTCAAGAGCTGTTCAGGGATGAAACTTCACTGGTAAGAGTCATTAGAGTCATTAGTTCTGAACTCAAACCTGCCTAGTGTCAGAATCTGCTTATTGTCCTTCATGAAAACTCAGGGTTGATCTTGACGGCGTCTGTATGCCATTGTTTTCTGGTGAACGGGAGTTTTTGAGGCGACATGCGTTTCCTGCCTGTTCACTTTCGCCTCAAAAGCTTGTTTTCTTTCGGTCTGTCCGGAGAAGACAGGGTGTCACCAGATATGTTTCAATGGCAGGACTGTGAAGAAGACATCACCCGCTGCCCCGTCTTTACAATTCAAGGGCTCATACACACACACAATGTTGAATGGTGGATGATTCTTGTCTAGTTTTTTCTACCGGCTCCTGCATTCCTATGTGGCAGGGCCTTCAGAATAATGCCTGAGGGTCAAAGGTCATTTCCTGTGCATTAATAATTGAGGAATTTGACATAAACAAGGAAGGATGGAAGGATTGACCAGGAAGGAAAACACAAGGATAAAATGTAAAACACTCTCATTATTTTGACCGAATGCAATCGCTAAGCCAAAGTTTCAAATCTTTTTGACCAAGTATTAGTCAAGCGTGTGACTTCCTCTCTGAGCCACAACATTCCCAACCATTTCCCAAAGCCACTGCATTGGGTTTTCAAGTAGGACATTTGACAATGATTGAAGAGTTTGCAAATGTTCAGGAAGTAGAAAATAACGAAATAAGGGTTTTATAATCTCAGATCATCAGAAGATAAACGAACCAAGCCACTGTCAATCCCAGCGAACAGGGAACGTTCTGGCAAAGCTATGAACAAACGCTCTCTCAGTGACATTAATAGAACGTTTGTTAAACGTTAACTGGTCTTTAATGTTCTCAAAACAAAAACAATATTTAAACATCGTTCATGAAATATTTTAGTTGGAAATTTTGAAATGACTTTTGAATGTTCTCTGAACGTTCCCATAATGTTTCCAGAACGATCAAATGGATAACATTCGCATAACAAAGAAAAAACATTTTAAAAAAACTGGATGTTTTAAAAGTTCTGAGAACATTGTCAAATATTGTTTTTATAACTTAATAGGAACGTTCACAAAACGTTCTTTGAGCATGTTTTTGTTGGTTGAGGTACTGATTTGACAGAGTTCATGGGAATTCCTCTGAGGTGCAATAAAGACTGAAACTGCATGAAGATGCTGAAGTACAACATTTATAAAGCTTCCAGAAAAAAACCTACATTTGTGAAACTGAAACTCCTTTGTACGAACGCTCAGATGTGCTGTCTTCCACTGAAGCACGAGATGCTGTTTAGATCACAATCACGGTCATCGGCTTTCACACAAATATATATATTTTAATGTATCTAGTTGTAGCCGATCTGTTGGTCAGTAAGTTGATTAAAAGACCAACAACTTGCAAAATATTTACTTCAGAGTTTCTTGACTTTAAAGCGTTTTTGAAAGTTTAGTGAGTTTAGTGATTAAAAATAAAGACATATGGGATTGGTCAATGAAACGTCTCTCTCGACTACCAGATGCATTACTCTGGATCACTTCAATCGTGGTCCATTATGATCAGCTCGTCTCAATATTTTCAATGTAAAGTCAGAATATCTTCTGAAAGTTCACAGTGACATGAAAGTGCCAGATGGCGTTAAGAACATGAAAGACATGTGGGCATGGCATGTGTCCGGCTGTACACTCCTACATATGTCCGGCAGATATAAGCATACGATCAACTGAAAGCACGTGAGAGCTGGATCTTTCTCCACAGATGTTCCAGACTCACAGCGCCAACCCATCGGCTCCTCAAACCCAATAACACGACATCAAACGCGCCCAGTCCGAGCAGATCTAATGGCACACACAGAGAACACGGCTGTAATGGTTCACACGTGTGTATGTGGAGTAGGTATCGTACGAACGTCCTCCAACGTCACAATGACCAACCAAAACCTTGAAAAGCTGCAAAGAAATGTAGAATTCTGAATAGAATTCTTCCTAAACACTAAAAAACATGGTGGCCTTAACATGTGCTTCACTCCTTATTTCCCAGAAGAATGACACTGATTTTAAAGATGATTTTGATTTCCAGCGATGTCTGCCACCTCTGCTTCTCCTGTTCTCATACTTTTGAGGAGTCTAAATGGGTTGCAGATGTTTCTTCAAATAGGTAGAAAACATGAGACGCCTCTCGATCTGCTGGACGGGTTTCACCTCAAGGCAACGTTTGGAGGAAACACCACATGTATACTGTGAGAGGCAGAAACTGGCGAAACAACTGGTAAATAAAGGTTCAAAAGGTTAACAGGC
>NC_140228.1:30263017-30280517 GCF_951802725.1 Rutilus rutilus
AAATAAGTGGTATTTAATGAGCTACTTTATAACTTCAGTGCAGGAACTTCCGCTCCATCTTGTGTTGTTCTGTAATTAATACTCACAACTGAAACGTCAGTCTTTGTTGTGGCCGAGCGCAAGACGCAGCTTGAGAGACGGAAGAGCATCAGGAAGTGGCATAATCCCCCAGTGTGGTTCACACACACACACACACACACACACACACACACACACACACACACACACACACACACACAGCAGGTCCACCATATCAAACCACTGCTATGTTTATCCACCAGAACCACATATTAAGGTAATCTGACACCTTTATCACCCTAATGAGCAGAACTCACTGATCACAGAGTGCAGGGCATACTCACACACACACACACACACACACACACACACACACACACACACACACACACACTCACTCACTCACTCACTCACACACTCACTCACACACACACACACACACACACACACACACATATGATTCACCATAGTTTCTTCAAATTTTGCTGTTACTATTTAAAGTAACAAGAACTATAGTATTTTGGCAAATAAATTAAATATTTACAGTGGTAAATTATGAGAGCACTAGATAGAGCACTAGCTAGAGCACTGGATTGACTGAATAAAGTTTGACTGGCACTGTAATGTAAGTCATGTCTTATAAATGTAATAATTGTTTTTGGGGTGAAATAAAATAATAAAATAAAATACAGTGACCAAGTTTAACTTTCTAAGAATGTCGTTTTGTTTCAATAAATAACAAGAAATTTACATTTCAAATTAAAAACCTAAAAAGATGCATGATGACCATCAACTAAGTAAAGCCTGATATGTGCAATGAATTCATATTTAAAGGGGTCATGAATTGAGAAATCAAATTTTCCTTGATCTTTTGACATATAAATATCCTTCAAGTTTCAGAACTCTTCCTCATTAGTCCAAAAACTTTTATTGAAGCCAAGCTCAGAAAACCACTCGTTTCGGATTTTGTCAATAGTGTGATGAAAGCCTCAGCCACTGCAGAATCAGATCGACGCCCACTTCTACATCATCACATCTTTAGCCCCGCCCACCGATACACACATGCCATGAGACGCAAACACAGGATTACAGCAACAAAACCATAGAGACGCTCTGAGGATCACACAGTTTTTGCGTCAAACGTCTCATGTTACCCATGTAACCATGGTTCCCTGAGAAGGGAACGAGACGCTGCATCGATGATTATACTTTGGGGAATCCCTTCAGCGGCAACGCTCCTGAAGTCACATGTGCAACTTGGTCCAATCTTGATTGAGGCAACGTCATCCTGTGATGCGTGCCGGCGGATTGCCGCTCTCAGGTGTGCAGGAAGCATGGCAAAGGGACGCAGCGTCTCGTTCCCTTCTCAGGGAACCATGGTTAAATAGGTAAACTGAGACGTTCCCTTTTGAAGGAACTCACGCTGAGTCGATGACGACACTTTGGGGAACGATATGCCCACTTCGCCATGCTGACAAACAGTCCCAGTGTGAAATAAGGCACAGCTCAGGACATGAGTGCTTGTGACCAAGGGGTCGCCGGAAGGTCCAAGCTGTAAAATCGAACAAAGGTGTGTGGCGAGGACCATCCTGCCGCATCACATATATCTTGGAGTGATGCCTCCAACCACAGTGCCTTTGAAGATGCCATGCTTCGGGTGGAATGAGCTCTAATTGGCAGAGGTGATGGCAGCCCGCGCACCTCGTAACCCATAGAGACAGCCTCAACAATCCACCTGCTAACAGTCTGCTTAGTAGCCGGGCAGCCCTTCTTAGGGCGCCCGAAGCATACCAAAAGCTGGTCAGATTTTCTCCACTGAGATGTCTTCCTGATTTAAATCTCAAGGGCCCTGACCGGGCAAAGCCACTTGAGCTCTTGTTCCGCTGACACTTGAGGAGGATGGAAGGCCAACTGGCCAGGCCACATTAGTGAGCATCTTAGGTACATACCCAGGTCTTGGGTAAAGAATAGCTTTTACTCCCCCCTGGAGTGAATTCTAGACAGGAGGGAGCAACCGACAAGGCTTGTAAATCTCCTATTCTCTTGAGAGATAACATAGCCAGCAAAAATGCCATCTGTAAGGCTAGGCACTTGTCTGATGCCGTGTCCAGAGGCTTGAAGGGTGCCAAGGATAACCCTTCTAATACTACGGCTAGATCCCATGTGGGGATTCTAAACTGAGCCAGAGGCCTCTTCCTCAGAGTACCATGAAGGAAACGTGTAATAAGATGATGCCTTCCCAGTGAGCTGCCATCCACATGGAAAGCAGCCACTGCTGCCACATACACCTTAAGTGTAGAAGGGGAAAGGCCGGCCGAGAAACGACCCTGCAGAAACTCCAGCACTGAAGCCACTGGGCAGTTAACTGGGTCCAATTGGTGCTCTCTACACCATAAAATGAATACTCTCCACTTCAGCGCATATAGTTTCCTCGTGGAGGGAGCTCTAGAGTTTAAGATAGTCTCCATTACCTCAGTAGAGAGACCGGCGTTCAGGAACTGATCCCTCTCAGGGGCCAGACCCATAATTTCCACATCTCCGGCCAGGGGTGTAATATCGCGCCCCCGGCCTGTGTCAGGAGGTCCCTCCTGACGGGAATCTCCCACTGGGGGGCCGTCCAGGAGAGCTATCAGATCCGAAAACCAAACTCGGGCAGGCCAGCATGGGTCCACCAATAAGACTTGGTACCCGCCTTAGCGAATTTTCGCTAGAACACCCGGGAGCAGAGCAATCGGGGGAAATGCGTACAGCCGAAGCCTCGGCCAAGGCTGTACCATGGCATCCAGTCCTAGAGGAGCTGGATGAGTGAGGAAAAACAAGAGGGGACAATGTGAGTTTTTTTGTGATGGAAACAGGTCCACGTCCGCCTGCCCGAACTTCCTCCAGATTAACTGCACCGTCTCGGGGTGTAGTCTCTATTCCCCGGGCCTCAGCCCCTGCCTCGACGGGATGTCTGCTCCTATATTTAGATGCCCCGGGATAGAAATTGCTCTCAGCAAGAGAATCCTCCCTTGAGCCTATAGGAGGATCTGATGCACCAGTCTGCACAGAGGGCGCAATCTCAGACCCCCATGATGGTTATTATACAAGACCATCGACGTATTGTCTGTTCTCACCAGAACATGATGGCCTCTGGGGTCTGGGAGAAAGTGCCTTAAGGCTAGCAATACCGCTAACATCTCTAGGCAGTTTATATGCCAAGATAGATTATGTTTTTTCCACAGACCCTGGGTTGAGCGGCCCTCCATCACCACCCCCCACCCTGTGCAGGAAGCGTCTGTCGACAATATATTGCACTGACATGGTGCTCCTAACACAGGGCCTTGGGCTAAGAACCAAGCTTTCTTCCACATGACCAAGGAACGAAGGCACCTGTGCGTAACCTTGATCATGCGAAAAGCTGCCCCTTGGAGAGAAGCCACCTTGGTTCTGAGCCACCACTGTAGTAGTCTCATGTGCAGCAGGCCAAAAGGTATCATGTTGGACGCTGCCGCCATGAGCCCTAACAGTCTGTGGACCTGTTTCACAGTGATGCGTTGGCCTACCTTTATTCTGGACACCATGGCCCGAATCGACTCCATACGTGCAGGAGACAACTGTGCCCGCATTGTGACAGAGTCACACACTACTCCTAAATATGTCGTCCATTGGACAGGAGTGAGCATGCTCTTCTTCGCGTTGAGCCTCAGATGTGGTCGAGCAGGACATCTCGATTCTGCCATATCCTGAGACTGTGCTAGTATTATCCAGTCGTCTATATAGTTGAGAACTCTTATGCCCTGCAATCTTAGTTGTGCCAGGACTGCGTCCATACATTTCGTGAAGGTGCGTGGGGATAATGCTAGGTCAAACAGAAGAACACAATATTGGTACGCTTTGCCCCCAAAAGCGTACCTCAGAAACCTACCTGTGTTCCGGTAGGATGGAGATATGGAAATACGCATCCTTTCGATCTTTAGATCAGTCCTCGGACTTGATTTGGCTCAAGATAAGAGGGATCGTCAGCATCTTGAACTTGAATCTCCTCAGAGACTGGTTCAGCTGTCGTAGATCTATAATGGGACGTAACCCTCCATCCTTTTTTAGAACTATAAAGTATCGGCTGTAGAACCCAGTGTTTCTCTCTGTGAGATCTATGGCCTCCTTCACCAGAAGAGTCTGAACTTCCTGCTCCATGACTTGCACCCGTTTGGAGTCCACCGAACTGAAGTCTGTACCCTTTGTGAATGGTACGCACCACCCACTGAGATATATTGGGTAGCACTTCCCAGGCGTGCAGGATTGTGTCCATCGGAAATCGTTGTGCCCCGAAGTGCTGTGGGCTGCGGGGTTAACAAATCGATTTCCTGAGAGCTCCGCGGAGGAGCGGGTGTAATCTTCTCCACCCCAGGAGGTGCTCCCTCAGAGGCCTGATCTGACCACCAGGACCTCTTTCCCGAAGCCCGTTTTGTCAGAATAACGGTTCTGAAATCCGTTTTCTGCTTTGTGGTCTTCTGTTGAGAGTGTTGCCTTGAGCCCTGAGATCGTTGTGGAGGGGCTCGATTAGCAACACTCTCTCTTTGTGTCTGTCTGTATGAGGAGCCTGACGGACATGGCTGGAGCTTCCCTTTGGCAGCAGCCCCGTAGGAGCAGTCGATAGCGCAGGCCGTCCCCTTGGTAGCGCGGAGAGACAAATTGGTTGCTCTTTTCAGCTCTTTAATATCTTCGGCGTCAATCTTCCCCCCATCTAAATCTCCCAGCAGGTCATCTTGGTAGGCTTGTAAAATAGCCATGGTGTGGAGGGAAGCACCTGCCTGACCTGCTGCCATGTACGCTTTGCCGACCAAAGAAGCTGTTATGCGGCATGGTTTGGAGGGCAATGCCGGGGCTTTTAATGAGAACGCAGTGTCTGGTGACAAACAAGCTGCCAATGTCTCTTTTATCTTGGGCATAGGACCATAACTGCTTTGTTTCTGCCCCACTAATGATGCATAATGATGTGCTGTGGGACTAGAAGGCCTGGTTGAATATGGTTTATTCCAGGGTCTCAACACCTCTGTATGGAGACCCTGGAAAAATGGTAAGCCAATGGGAGGTTGTGGTGCAGACTGTAGGAAACTCTCATCTAGCTTGCTTTTTGACTGCACTTCCTGCTTCTCGGCCGGCCATTCAATGTTCAACCTGGCCATGGCATGAGTTATCACCTCCAATAACTCCTCATACTGTGGTGATTGGGCTGGCGAATCACCCAAATCACCACCTTCGACACTGAGCACATCGACTTCCTCAGAAGAAGAAGAAGCCCAGCATCAAACCCTCTAGAGCTAGGAGTGAGTACAGGAGCTCGTCTCATACCCCTCCCCTAGCTCCATCTGACAACAGCTGTGATGCCGGCTCCTTTATAGCTTCCGCATTCAGCCGGCACGCGTCACGGGATGACGTTGCACCAATCAAGAGTTCTTCAGGAGTTCTTCAACTTCAGGAGCACTGATGCTGAAGGGATTCTCCAAAGTGTCGTCATCGACGCAGCGCGAGTTCCCTCGAAAGGGTGATTTGTGCTTCAGTGAGCGACATCTGCTTTGTCATCAGTAAGACATTACAACATGTTTTATTTTATTTAAAACGTGACACTGCAAATTATAATGAATACGTTTTTCACTTTATCGAAAAGGATGAACTATGAATAGCCTATAAGAACGACAGTGTGACAAACAATCGTACATTCATTCAAAATTCTGTTGTTTACCAGCCTGGAAATCCAGACCTAAATCTAAAAGATTATTGGTCTGGCATCGACTAATGATGCTCAGCCAGCTCGAGGGGCGGCACCAAACACGCATTTGAAAATCTCACTGCACGCAATTGGATAACACTACAACCAATCACAACAAGACCCATACGCTCAGCTACCAGCGGAGCTAACTGGTAGATTAGACTCTTGCCGTATCCGGTCGGCAAAACAGCAAAAACGCCCTTCTTGCAAAGGAAGGATTCGAGCGCCGTCTTCTGTTCCTGTTTTAGATAAAAAAGCCAAGTCTAACTCGTTCATTGTAGCGGCCAAAGCCGTTTCAAACAACTGGTGTTCATCCATAGCCATCTTGCAATGTTTACTAATTACTTCGACATCAACAGCGCTGTCATCATCTCGCCTCTGGCCCGCCTATATCAGATAACCCGCTGTGATTGGTGCAGCTCGGATACAAGGGCATATTTAATGAGCATTATTACTCGACGCCAGAGTAACTCGCTGAGCAAATTCAACTTGTGCTCTCACGAGAACTCTGGATTTCCAGGGTAGTTGTTTACACAAAACACACTAAGTTATAATTTGTAAACTATAACTGTGGTAACTCCATGTCCTTATTTTTATATGGAAAACTGTTACCCAATCACAGCAGTGGGCGTTTACTTCCAATTCCTGAATGAGACACGCCCATCAAAACAGTGTTTCAAAGAGATGGCCGAAAACTGGATAGAAAATAGCTTATTGCTTCTAAATTAGTGTTCTTTTTTATGTAAAAAATCTTGATCACATTATACAATTTTAAGAAAACAAAATTCCTGACCCCTTTAAAGCTGTGACCTCTTAAAGTGACTGTTTATGATTTTTCCCACAACATTCCACTGTGAGGGGAAAAACAGTCATACTGTTGGTAAGTGTGTGTTGGTGTGTGTGTCAGTGCAAACCCTGAAAAACAAGCCCAACTTGTGCCAGCTTCTCTGGACGTCTGTGTTCGTGTTCAGGAGGTGCAAACTTTCCCAATAAATACTGTTTCTGTGAGCGCTTCAAGCTTTCCCACCAATGACGTATCCAGAACATTTGTTCATAAATAGACAACTTTCACATCTGAGTTCAGCACAGGTCATCATATCAAAATAAATCATAATAACACACAAAGATAATATTTGAAAAAAAAAAATGTTTTATTTAACAGACAATAAACACTTGATTTGCTTTTTAAAAAATCTATAAAAAAGGTGATTTGATTGTGATCTGAACTTTTTAAAACAGATGCAAGGTCTAAAAACTGTTTCATGACAATAAAAAAATGAATGTTAATTTCAACAGTTAAATTACATATTTATCAATGACATTTTTTAATCATGTGCGGTCACTGTATAAATAAAACACTGAAATTAAATTAAATACAAACAGAATAACAAACAAATAAATGACATGATAAAAAAAGTTTTTTTTTTTTTTTGGAAAATCAACACCAAAAATACGATTTGAAAAGTACAGTGCATGAAAATGTCATGGAGAGGGCCGATGTCCCCGGTCCAACGCTGGGATCTGGCCAATAAACATGTTACATTCTAGAACGACGGCTTGGGTTGGACTGAACGTTCATGTGTGGCTGGAGTTCATGTCGTCTCTGTCCACACTAACACAGTTTCTGCTGCGAGAGGCTTCAGTATCTCAGTATCTGTAATGGCCTCTTCTGTACTGGTGGCTGGTCTGGAGCTCTCGGAGGGTTCTGTGCTCATGGCTGGTCTCGATGCACAGGACGATGAACAGGTTGGAGCAGCTTCGGGTCTGCTGGTTCAGTAATCCGCTGTAGAGGAACGAGGCCTGACCCGTGATGGCCATGTCTCCAGCTCTCCAGGACTCACAGTTCAGAGCGTCCAGTCGCTTTCCTCTCTCTGAAGAGCCGTGCCACACCGCCTTCTGAGGCCTGAACACACACACACAAACACACACACACACACACACACATGAGCATAACTCAAGACATGTATGGCTTCAAATATCTCAAAACGCTCTCAGGAACATTTCCTGATCACAAATAGTTGGACTAGTCCTGTATCACGAGGCTGTTATAGGGACATTCATGTGTGTATTTGCTTTAAGCTCATGTACACTACTGTTCAAAAGTTTGGGGACAGTAAGGATTTTAAATAATAATAATACTTTCATTCAGTAAGGAAGCATTAAATTGCTAAAAAGTGACAGTAAAGACATTTTTGTCATGACAACTCTCGGGGTATTTGGCATGGTAATAGATATGCAATGTTAATGTATTCAGTCTTGGCAGAATAGATCTGCTACGCTGCTGCTGTTATTGCTGCTGTTATTGCTGCTGCTGTTATTGCTGCTGTTATTACTGCTGCTGTTATTATTGCTACTGCTGTTATTGCTGCTGTTATTATTGCTACTGCTGTTATTGCTGCTGTTATTACTGCTGCTGTTATTGCTGCTGTTATTGCTGCTGCTGTTATTGCTGCTGTTATTACTGCTGCTGCTGTTATTGCTCCTGCTGTTATTGCTGCTGTTATTATTGCTACTGCTGTTATTGCAGTTGCTGCTATTATTGCTACTGCTGTTATTGCTGCTGTTATTAAGTTGGCTTGAGAGAGCCAACTTACTGATATTGTACTTAAACTTAATATTATTATTATTCTTCTGTTAAAAACTGTTGACTCAAACTCGTCCTAGAGCTTTAACTCTACATACTCCAAACTCGGCTCAGACACTCAAACTGATCTGAAGTTAGTTGCTATATCTTTTCAGACTGATCGGACTTACGGTTTTCCTAAAAATGCCGATCAAAACTCGGAAAAACTCCCATTGACTTACATTGGGGAGTTCTAAAAAATTCAAATCCAGATTCAAACTCACCAACCGACGAAAATTCAAATCTAAATACCTTGAAGACTAAACCAAACTGCCGTTCTATATACTATATAAGCCATTGAGACTCAATTAAACTAATAAACTCATCTATCTATCTACTTCAAACTATTTTAAACTTTAAACTACTTTAAACTTCAAACTAAATTAAACTTCAAACTAATATACACTTTAAATTACTTTAAACTTCAAACTTAAGCTTTAACTCATTTAAACAAACTCTAAACTCATTTAAACTTATAAACTCAAAACTCATTTCAACTTACAAACTAAACTCAAAAACTTGTACACTTATAAACTCATCCATTTATACACTTATAAACTCTAAACTCATAAACTCTGAGTGTGTGTGTGTGTGTACACACACACACACACACACACACACACTCTAAACTCATTTAAACAAACTCTAAACTCATTTAAACTTATAAACTCAAAACTCAAAAACTCGTAAACTACTTTAAACTTCAAACCACTGTAAAATTCTTAAGTTTAAAGTTCCCAGCTCCAAAGCAACTCCATAGCAACCAAACTTGAGTACCCTAGCAACCGTTTTACAAGACCTATATCTCTGCATCAGAACATCGTATAGAGATGAGGTTTGGCTCTTTTGACTCATGCTAGCAAACAGCACTTCCAACATGCTACACATGCTAGCAGTGAATAGCTACATGCTAATAGCGATTAGTTAAGTGCTAAATCATGCCAAGATCATGCTAAGAACTCTATAAAAACTCCATAGTAACCATCTGTGACAACTACCAACCACCTAGTAACACCATATCAACCGCCCTGAATACCATAGCAACCACCCAGAACACCCTAGCAACCGCCTAGCAACCACCCAGAACACCCTAGCAACCACCCAAAATATCCTAGCAATCACCCAAAACACCCTGGCAACCGCCTAGCAACCACCCAAAAGACCCTAGCAACCACCCAAAAGACCCTAGCAACCACCTAGCAACCACCCAAAATATCCTAGCAACCACCCAAAACACCCTAGCAACCGCCTAGCAACCACCCAAAAGACCCTAGCCACCACCAAAAATATCCTAGCAACCACCCAAAATACCCTAGCAACCGCCTAGCAACCACCCAAAAGACCCTAGCAACAACCGAAAATATCCTAGCAACCGCCTAGCAACCACCCAAAAGACCCTAGCAACTACACAAAATATCCTAGCAACCGCCTAGCAACTACCCAAAAGACCCTAGCAACCACCTAGCAACCACCCAAAATATCCTAGCAACCACCCAAAACACCCTAGCAACCACCCAAAAGACCCTAGCCACCACCAAAAATATCCTAGCAACCACCCAAAATACCCTAGCAACCGCCTAGCAACCACCCAAAAGACCCTAGCAACAACCGAAAATATCCTAGCAACCGCCTAGCAACCACCCAAAAGACCCTAGCAACTACACAAAATATCCTAGCAACCGCCTAGCAACTACCCAAAAGACCCTAGCAACCACCTAGCAACCACCCAAAATACCCTAGCAACCACCCAAAATATCCCAACAACCGCCTAGCAACCACCCAGAACACCCTAGCAACCGCCTAGCAACCACCCAGAACACCCTAGCAACCACCTAGCAACCACCCAAAATACCCTAGCAACCACCCAAAATATCCTAGCAACCACCCAAAACACCCTAGCAACCGCTTAGCAACCACCCAGAATACCCTAGCAACCGCCTAGCAACCACCCAGAACAGCCTAGCAACCAACCAGAACACCCTAGCAACCGCCTAGCAACACCCTAGCAACCACCCAAAATACCTTAGCAACCACCTAGCAACACACTAGCAACCACCCAAAATACCTTAGCAACCACCTAGCAACACCATAGCAACCACCCAGAACACCCTAGCAACCGCCTAGCAACCACCCAGGACACCCTAGCAACCACCCAGAATACCCTAGCAGCCGCCTAGCAACCACCCAGAACACCCTAGCAACCACCTAGCAACCACACAGAACACCCTAGCAACTGCCTAGCAACACCATAGCAACCACCTAGAACACCCTAGCAACCACCCAAAATACCATAGCAACCGCCTAGCAACCACTTAGTAACACCATAGCAACCACTCAGAACACCCTAGCAACCGCCTAACAACACCCTAGCAACCACCCAGAATACCATAGCAACCGCCTAGCAACACAATAGCAACCACCCAGAATACCCTAGCAACTGCCTAGCAACAACATAGCAATGACCCAGAACACCCTAGCAACAGCCTAGCAACGTTTTAACTTTAAACTACTTGAAACTTTAAACTGCTTTAAACTTCAAACTAATTTAAATTTTAAACTACTTTGAACTTCAAACTACTTTAAACGTCGAACTACTTTAAACTTCAAACTACTTTCAACTACTTTAAACTTAAAACTAATTCAAACTTTAAACTACTTTAAACTTTAAACTACTTTAACCTTTAAACTACTTTAAACTTCAAACTACTTTAAACTTCAAACTACTTTAAACTTCAAACTACTTTTAACTTCAAACTAATTTAAACTTTAAACTAATTTAAACTTCAAACTACTTTAAACTTCAAACTTCTTCAAACTTTCTGGTCCGGCTTTCTCAAGCCAACTTAAAGTTTGTCTCGACGAACTTTTTTTTCTAGTTATTGCTACTGCTGTTATTGCTGCTGTTATCGCTACTGCTGGTATTGCTGCTGTTATTATTGCTACTGCTGTTATTGCAGTTGCTGCTATTATTGCTACTGCTGTTATTGCTGCTGTTATTACTGCTGCTGTTATCGCTACTGCTGGTATTGCTGCTGTTATTACTGCTGCTGTTATTGCTGCTGCTGTTATTGCTACTGTTGTTATTGCTGCTGCTGTTATTGCTACTGTTGTTATTGCTGCTGCTGTTATTGCTGCTGTTATTACTGCTGCTATTATTGCTGCTGTTATTGCTGCTGCTGTTATCGCTGCTGCTGTTATTGCTACTGCTATTATTGCTACTGCTGTTATTGCTGCTGTTATTACTGCTGCTGTTATTGCTGCTGTTATTACTGCTGTTATTACTGCTGCTGTTATTGCTGCTGTTATTACTGCTGCTATTATTGCTACTGCTGTTATTGCTGCTGTTATTACTGCTGCTGTTATTGCTGCTGTTATTACTGCTGCTGTTATCGCTACTGCTGGTATTGCTGCTGTTATTACTGCTGCTGTTATTGCTGCTGCTGTTATTGCTACTGTTGTTATTGCTGCTGCTGTTATTGCTACTGTTGTTATTGCTGCTGCTGTTATTGCTGCTGCTATCGCTGCTGCTGTTATTGCTGCTGTTATTACTGCTGCTATTATTGCTGCTGTTATTGCTGCTGCTGTTATCGCTGCTGCTGTTATTGCTACTGCTATTATTGCTACTGCTGTTATTGCTGCTGTTATTGCTGCTGTTATTACTGCTGCTGTTATTGCTGCTGTTATTACTGCTGCTATTATTGCTACTGCTGTTATTGCTGCTGTTATTACTGCTGCTGTTATTGCTGCTGTTATTACTGCTGCTGTTACTGCTGCTGTTATTGCTGCTGCTGTTATTGCTACTGCTATTATTGCTACTGCTGTTATTGCTGCTATTACTGCTGCTGCTGTTGCTGCTATTACTGCTGCGGTTATTGCTGCTGTTATTACTGCTGCTGTTATCGCTGCTGCTGTTATTGCTGCTGTTATTACTGCTGCTGTTATTGCTGCTGCTGTTATTGCTACTGCTATTATTGCTACTGCTGTTATTGCTGCTATTACTGCTGCTGCTGTTGCTGCTATTACTGCTGCGGTTATTGCTGCTGTTATTACTGCTGCTGTTATCGCTGCTGCTGTTATTGCTGCTGTTATCGCTGCTGCTGTTATTGCTGCTGTTATTACTGCTGCTGTTATCGCTGCTGCTGTTATTGCTGCTGTTATTACTGCTGCTGTTATCGCTGCTGCTGTTATTGCTGCTGTTATTACTGCTGCTGTTATTGCTGCTGCTGTTATTGCTACTGCTGTTATTGCTGCTGCTATTATTGCTACTGCTGTTATTGCTGCTGCTATTACTGCTATTACTGCTGCTGTTGCTGCTATTACTGCTGCTGTTATTGCTGCTGTTATTACTGCTGCTGTTATTGCTAAACTGCTGTTATTACTGCTGCTGTTATCGCTGCTGCTGTTACTGCTGCTGTTATTGCTGCTGCTGTTATTGCTACTGCTGTTATTGCTGCTGCTGTTATTGCTACTGCTATTATTGCTGCTGTTATTACTGCTGCTGCTGTTGCTGCTATTACTGCTGCTGTTATTGCTGCTGTTATTACTGCTGCTGTTATCGCTGCTGCTGTTATTACTGCTGCTGTTATTGCTGCTGCTGCTATTGCTACTGCTGTTATTGCTACTGCTATTATTGCTACTGCTGTTATTGCTGCTGCTATTACTGCTGCTGCTGTTGCTGCTATTACTGCTGCTGTTATTGCTGCTGTTATTGCTACTGCTGTTATTGCTGCTGCTGCTGCTGTTATTGCTACTGCTGTTATTGCTACTGCTATTATTGCTACTGCTGTTATTGCTGCTGCTGTTGCTGCTATTACTGCTGCTGTTATTGCTGCTGCTGCTGCTGTTATTGCTGCTGCTGTTATTACTGCTGATGCTGCTGCTGTTATTACTGCTGCTGCTGATGTTATTGCTGCTGCTGCTATTACTGCTGCTGCTGCTGCTGCTATTGCTACTGCTGTTATTGCTGTTGTTATTACTGCTGCTGCTGCTGCTGCTATTACTGCTGCTGTTATTGCTACTGCTGTTATTGCTATTGTTATTACTGCTGCTGCTGCTATTACTGCTACTGCTGTTATTGCTGCTGTTATTACTACTGCTGTTATTGCTACTGCTGTTATTACTACTGCTGTTATTGCTACTGCTGTTATTGCTGCTGTTATTACTGCTGCTGTTATTGCTACTGCTGTTATTACTGCTGCTGTTATTGCTGCTGCTGTTACTGCTACTGCTGTTATTGCTGCTGTTATTGCTGCTGCTATTGCTGCTATTACTGCTGCTGTTAATGCTACTGCTGCTGTTATTGCTGCTGCTGTTATTGCAGTTGCTGCTGTTATTACTACTGCTGTTATTGCTGCTGCTGTTATTGCTGCTGCTGCTGTTGTTGCTGCTGTTATTACTGCTGATGTTATTGCAGTTGCTGCTGTTATTGCAGTTGCTGCTGTTATTGCTGCTGCTGCTGTTATTACTACTGCTATTATCGCTGCTGCTGCTGCTATTGCAGTTGCTGCTGTTATTGCTGCTGCTGTTATTACTACTGCTATTATTGCTGCTGCTGCTGCTGTTATTGCAGTTGCTGCTGTTATTACTGCTGATGCTGCTGCTGCTGCTGTTATTACTGCTGCTGCTGATGTTATTGCTGCTGCTGCTATTATTGCTGCTGCTGCTGTTATTGCAGTTGCTGCTGTTATTGCTACTGCTTTTATTGCTGCTGTTATTACTGCTGGTGTTATTGCTGCTGCTGTTATTTCAGTTGCTGCTGTTATTGCTACTGCTTTTATTGCTGCTGTTATTGCTGCTGCTATTATTGCTGCTGTTATTGCTGCTGCTGATATTGCTGCTGCTGTTATTGCTGCTGCTGCTGTTATTTCAGTTGCTGCTGTTATTGCTGCTGCTATTATTGCTGCTGTTATTGCTGCTGCTGCTGTTATTGCAGTTGCTGCTGTTATTGCTGCTGCTGTTATTGCAGTTGCTGCTGTTATTACTACTGCTGTTATTGCTGCTGCTTCTGCTGCTGTTGCTGCTGTTATTGCAGTTGCTGCTGTTATTGCTGCTGCTGCTGATGTTATTGCTGCTGCTGCTATTATTGCTGCTGCTGCTGCTGCTGTTATTGCAGTTGCTGCTGTTATTACTACTGCTGTTATTGCCGCTGCTGCTGTTATTGCAGTTGCTGCTGTTATTACTGCTGCTGCTGATGTTATTGCTGCTGCTGCTATTATTGCTGCTGCTGCTGCTGCTGTTATTGCAGTTGCTGCTGTTATTGCTACTGCTTTTATTGCTGATGTTGTTACTGCTGCTGTTATTGCTACTGCTTTTATTGCTGCTGTTATTGCTACTACTTTTATTGCTGCTGTTATTGCTACTGCTGTTATTACTGCTGCTGTTATTGCTGCTGCTGTTACTGCTACTGCTGTTATTGCTGCTGTTATTGCTGCTGCTATTGCTGCTATTACTGCTGCTGTTAATGCTACTGCTGCTGTTATTGCTGCTGCTGTTATTGCAGTTGCTGCTGTTATTACTACTGCTGTTATTGCTGCTGCTGTTATTGCTGCTGCTGCTGTTGTTGCTGCTGTTATTACTGCTGATGTTATTGCAGTTGCTGCTGTTATTGCAGTTGCTGCTGTTATTGCTGCTGCTGCTGTTATTACTACTGCTATTATCGCTGCTGCTGCTGCTATTGCAGTTGCTGCTGTTATTGCTGCTGCTGTTATTGCTACTGCTTTTATTGCTGCTGTTATTGCTACTACTTTTATTGCTGCTGTTATTGCTGCTGCTATTATTGCTGCTGCTGTTATTGCTGCTGCTGCTGTTATTGCAGTTGCTGCTGTTATTACTACTGCTGTTTTTGCTGCTGCTGCTGCTGCTGCTGCTGTTGCTGCTGTTATTACTGCTGCTGTTATTGTAGTTGCTGCTGTTATTGCTGCTGCTGTTATTGCTGCTGTTATTGCTACTGCTGTTATTGCTGCTGTTATTACTGTTGCTGTTATTGCTGCTGCTGTTATTGCAGTTGCTGCTGCTGCTGTTATTGCTGCTGTTGTTATTGCTGCTGCTGCTGTTATTGCAGTTGCTGCTGTTATTGCTGCTGCTGCTGCTATTACTGCTGCTGTTATTGCTACTGCTGTTATTGCTGCTGTTATTACTGTTGCTGTTATTGCTACTGCTGTTATTGCTGCTGTTATTACTGTTGCTGTTATTGCTCCTGCTGTTATTGCAGTTGCTGCTGCTGTTATTGCTGCTGTTGTTATTGCTGCTGCTGCTGTTATTGCAGTTGCTGCTGTTATTGCTACTGCTTTTATTGCTGCTGTTATTGCTGCTGTTATTACTGCTGCTGTTATTGTAGTTGCTGCTGTTATTGCTGCTGCTGTTATTGCTGCTGTTATTGCTACTGCTGTTATTGCTGCTGTTATTACTGTTGCTGTTATTGCTGCTGCTGTTATTGCAGTTGCTGCTGCTGTTATTGCTGCTGTTGTTATTGCTGCTGCTGCTGTTATTGCAGTTGCTGCTGTTATTGCTGCTGCTGCTGCTATTACTGCTGCTGTTATTGCTACTGCTGTTATTGCTGCTGTTATTACTGTTGCTGTTATTGCTACTGCTGTTATTGCTGCTGTTATTACTGTTGCTGTTATTGCTCCTGCTGTTATTGCAGTTGCTGCTGCTGTTATTGCTGCTGTTGTTATTGCTGCTGCTGCTGCTGTTATTGCAGTTGCTGCTGTTATTGCTGCTGCTGTTATTGCTGCTGTTATTGCTACTGTTGTTATTGCTGCTGTTATTGCAGTTGCTGCTTTTATTACTGCTGCTATTGCTGCTGCTGTTATTACTGCTGCTGTCATTGCTGCTGCTGATAATAGGTAATGCTGTTGATTTTGCTGCTGCTGCTGTTGTTATTGCTGCTGCTGTTGATTATAGGTACTGCTGCTGTTGTTATTGCTGCTGCTGCTGTTGATCATAGGTACTGCTGTTGATTTAGCTGCTGCTGCTGTTGTTACAGTGATATGGAAATCTGATACGTCACATGCCTAATAATAAGCTTGAGTATATGCATTTCACGCTGACTTCAACGACGAGCCAAAACAGACAGAGTTCTTAACGTGAGAACTGAGGAACCACTAACATAGGCTTTGTGAATTGTCTCTTCTGTTTCATGCATTCATACAGCAGTTCTCCTGAAACTCAGTCCATGTAGATCCCAAAAACGTCCCACTTCACAAACAACCTTAAAAAGGCTCCAGCAAACCACAATTGCTGCTGCGCTGTCACTGCCTCATCTGGAGCATCGCATGGCAGGCTAAATTTACCGGCCTGGAGTATAAATACACATAAAGAGAGAAGGAAAAATACAAATGCACGGGTGGAGAAATGTGAGGTGTAGCCGCTGTCGTCTGGACTGTGGTCAGTGCGCGGAGGAGGGCCCTGTGTGTGTGTGTGTGTGTGTGTGTGTCGGGACTTGGCAATACTTGAGAGACTCCGACAGAAGCTGTTTACCACTAAACCATTACTAGAGTTTGTCGACTGCCCAATTAATGAGGTAGAATGATAGGACTAAACTGAGACATTTCATGCAATTGCTTGCCTAAAATGTGCATTAGAGAATAACATTCAGCCAACCAACACAAAGCTTTTAAGCACATGATTGGATCAAGAAGTTGTTGAAGTGTGTTAGAATCTCTCTGCTCACTTGAGGATAATCTTCAAAGCTGCGTAAGCTGTGAGCGTTTAACACTTGCTCTGAATATGTGTACTGACCAGAAGGGGTCACTCATCACGTCACGCCCGTCGAAGGAATACAGCGGGATCCCGGGAGGCAGGAGATGGTTGGAGAAGATCGACTCCCAGTTCTTGAACAGGACCTCACCCTACACACACACATCACAGAGGGATTTAACACACACTGTCCCGTAAAATCTAACGTGTGAACACTGAAACATATGGATTTAAACTCTTAGAGGGACAGTTCCAGGGTTATTAAACTCAACTGAAACTTAAAGGATTAGTTGAATTCAAAATTAAAATGTCCTGATCATTCACTCTCCTCCACGTCATCCAAGATGTTCTTCCTTTCTTCAGTCGAAAAAGAAATGGAGGTTTTTGAGGAAAACATTCCAGGATGTTTC
>NC_140228.1:30293017-30298017 GCF_951802725.1 Rutilus rutilus
TTACTCCTCTGGGAAGCATAGACACACACACACACACACTTACTCCAATGGGAAGCACACACACACACACACACACACACACTTACTCCACTGGGAAGCACACACACACACACACTTACTCCACTGGGAAGCACACACACACACTTACTCCACTGGGAAGCACACACACACACACACACACACACACACACACACACACACACACACACACACACTTACTCCACTGGGAAGCACACACACACACACACACACACACACACACACACACACACACACACTTACTCCACTGGGAAGCACACACACACACACACACACACACACACACACACACACTTACTCCACTGGGAAGCACACACACACACACACACACACACACACTTACTCCTCTGGGACAGTTGAACGCTCCTGGACGGCCTGGAGGACCCGGAGGACCCTTTGGGAAGACATTTACATTTACATTTATTCATTTAGCTGACGCTTTTATCCAAAGCGACTTACAATTGCTATATATGTCAGAGGTCGCACGCCTCTGGAGCAACTAGGGGTTAAGTGTCTTGCTCAGGGACACATTGGTGTCTCACAGTGGATTCGAACCCGGGTCTCTCACACCAAAGGCATGTGTCTTATCCATTGCGCCACACCACCCCACGGGAAGAAACACGAGAGGAATCATTACAGAAGCACGACAGACATTGTGAATCATCAGGAATTAAAGACTTTGCAACAGTCCTAACCCTTGTGCTGTGTTGAAAACCCTATAACACCTGTGGTGTTCCTGGTCAAAACTGAGCGGCCTGCAAAAAACTGCTTAGAAATCTATCGTTAAGCTTCTTTATCACCAAATATTGGACTTTATCACCAGGTTTTGTATTTATTTTTGGAACTGATAAATCGTAGGCCTTATTTATCCAAGCTTACTCAGTTCCTATCCTATCTTACTCAGTTCCGCTGCTTCGGGAATCAACAGATTGGGGAACGCCGTCAGCGTGACGCGTCTGAAGCCTGTATGGAACTAGTCCAATCTCGATTGGTGTTGCGTCATTACGTCACTCGTGACGTCGCATGTGACGGCGATGCGGAAGCTTTAAAAGGACGCCGGATCACAACAGCATCAGCTTCTGGTCTTCAGCAAGCATTCTGTGTGACTGTACTGTCTTATTTGGTCTGAATCACTCTCTATATATCAATATATAGATATCAATATATGCAGCTTCTTCCGCCCAGGACGAGGATCCGATGCTCAAATTATCCCGGCTCAGCGGAGTTAGATATTTTTGGCATTGAGGCAGGAGAATGTGAGGACTCGCCACCTCATTCTCCTGCCTTCGAGGAGCTGCTGGAGGTTGTGGCCAGGGCAGTGGCCAAATGAAATATTGAATGGCCATCAGAAAAGCAGGAAACGGGCAGAAAAAGCAAGCTAGATGAACGCTTCCTGCAAGCCCGGTCACAGCCTTCGCGCCGGAGCCTCCCTTTCTTCACTGATCTCCACAGAGAGGTGTTGAGACCGCGGAGTAAGCCGTTCTCGTCCCATTTATCGAGCTCCAATGTCCATGTGTATTCCTCTATTGTGGGCTCGAAAGAGAACGGCTATGGGGTGATGCCACGGATGGAAGAGACACTGGCATCTTATCTCTCGCCCAACGCTGCATCATCCCTGAGAGCTCCGGCGCTGCCCTCCAAACCCTGCCGTACTACATCAGCCTTGGTGGGGAAAGCATATATGGTTCTCCTCAAAGAGGTGGACGACAGCGTGGAGGTCGCCTTCGACGATATTACTGAACTCCGTCGAGCGGCTGACTTGTCTCTCTTAGTTCTTTGGTCATGTGGAAGAAACCATGGTTCCTGTCCCAGGCCCTGTGATGAGAGCACCATGTCAAAGAAAAATAGTGACCACGGATGCGTCCCTCACAGGCTGGGGAGCGGTCATGGAGGGCTGCTACACCAAGGGTCCATGGAAGGACCATCATCAGTTGTGGTACATCAATTGCCTGGAGATGTTGGCAGTATTTCTGCCTCTCAGACATTTCCTTCCGGACCTCAGAGGCCATCATGTTCTAGTGCGAACGTTGGTGGTCTCAAATATAAATTGACAGGGGGGCTTGAGATTGCGACCTCTATGCAGACTGGCGCACCATGTCCTTCTGTGGTCCCAGGGCAAATTACTCTCAATCAGAGCAATGTTTATTCCTGGGGACAAACAATGTCAGAGCAGACACCCTGTCGAGGCAGGGGCTGAGGCCCGGGGAATGGAGACTCCACCCCAAGACGGTGGAGTTGATATGGAAGAAATTCAGTCAGGTGGAAGTGGACCTGTTTGCCTCTCACGAGAACATACCCTGTCCGCTCTTGTTTTCCCTCACGCATCCAGCTCCCCTGGGACTGGATGCCATGGTGCAGGCTAGGCCGAGGCAACGTCTGTACGCGTTTCCCCAATCGCTCTGCTCCCAGGGGTTCTAGAGAAGGTCCGGCGGCACGGGGTCAGTTTGCTCCTAGTAGCCCCGTACTGACCGGCCCGAGTATGGTTTTCAGACATCATAGCTCTTCTAGCAGGCCCTCCGTGGCAAATCCCAATCAGGAGGGACCACAATATATCACCCTCGGCCAGAGCTGTGGAAGCTTTGGGTCTGACCCCTGAGGGGGACCAACTCGTAAATGCTGGTCTCTCAACCGAGGGTGTTGAGACCATCCGAAACTCTAGAGCTCCCTCCACGAGGAAACGGTATGCATTAAAATGGAATGTATTTATTTGGTGCAGAGAACATCCGTTGGACCCAGTTAACTGCCCAGTGGCTTCAGGCTGGAGTTCCTCCAAAATCACTTCTCTGACGGGCTCTCCCTGTCCACGCTTAAGGTCTATGTGGCGGCTGTAGCTGCCTTCCACACGCCTCTAAGGGTGGGCACCCTGGGGAAACACCCACTTATAGTACGTTTCCTTCATGGAGCTAGGAGGATGAGGCGTGTCGTCCAGACCAGGGTCCCCACGTGGGACCTGGCAGTGGTTCTTGAAGGGTTATCCCTGGCACCCTTCGAAACCTTTGGACGTGGTGTCCGAGAAATGCAATCCTGAAGGTAGCCTTTCTGCGAGCTTTTACGTCCCTAAAGAGAGTCGGGGACCTGCAGGCGCTATCTGTTGCTCCCTCTTGCCTCGAGTTTGCTCCTGGCAGAGTGAGAGCCATTCTCCACCCTAGACGCGGTTATGTGCCTAAGTTGCCTTCAAATAGGCCTACGTACACAGGTCTTCGGGCTGGAGGAAGTCGGCCAGCTGCTTATGTGTTTTGGGTAACCTAAGAAGGGTTCCCCTGCTTCTTAACAAACTATTAGCAGATGGATAGTAAAGGCTATTTCTTCAGGGTACGAGGCGCGCGGTTTGCCTTCGCCTCTCCTGATAAGAGCCCACTGAACTAGAGGAGTGGCATCCTCTAAAGCCCTGCTAGCAGGGGTCTTTCCCTCCAAGAGGTCTGTGATGCCGCCGGCTGGGCCTCCCCACACACCTTCAATAAAACATTATAGACTGGATCTGCCCTCTACACCGGGTTCACAAGTTTTCTCGTCTTGAGGGTGCCAGATTGCTTCACACCAGGGCGGATACTAGTCAGTGGGCATTCCGTTCCCCAATGTGTCGATTATCGACGCAGCGCGAGTTCCCTTGAAAGGGAACGTCCCGGGTTACAACAGTACGTCTGCGTCGTTACGCTGCGTCCCTCAGCCACACTTCCTGCGCTCCTGAGAACGACTTGCTTCGACCTATCAGAAGCTGACGCTGTTGTAATCCGGCGTCCTTTTAAAGCTTCCACATCACCGTCACATGCGACGTCAAGAGTGACGTGATGACGCAACACCAATCGAGATTGGACTAGTTCCATACAGGCTTCAGACGCGTCACGCTGAAGGTGTTCCCCAATCTGTCGATTCTTCTCAGGGAACGAGGGTTTTAGACGTAACCCGAAAAAAGCGTTATTTGTGGATAATTTTATGAATACATAAAAAATTTTGGGTAAGTTGTTAGACTCTGGGTGAGTAAAGTCAGTACATTTTAGTCCAATGTAATAACATTCACTAGCATTTTCGGGTAAAGGAAAATCCTCTCTGGGTCAAAATGACCCGAACACAACATGAGAGTACAGCCTGGAAAACGGACTCTGGTTCTGAGCGACTGAAGACGCTTCATGTCTGTGTTGTTGTGATGTAAAGTTTGTACAGCTGCCCTGACCGATGAATATCTTTTATTTCTTAGATAAAAACACAAACTTCTTGCTTGTAGAGTACAGCGAAGCCCTTTATGAATGCTTGATGCTTTTAAAGAATGTCAAGGGCAGCAATCTGGATCTCATACAGTTTTGAGTAAAGAGCTCAATAATACGTTTTGATGAACCTGTATCTGATCAAAGATGATTTTAAGAGCATTTCAGGTCAGTAAAAACACACGGCACATGGATGTACTCACAGGTAAACCGACAGACTCTCCTTTCTCTCCCTTCCGGCCGTTGACCCCTGGACGACCCTTAGGACACACACAACACCAGTTCATCATTCCAGCTTACAGAAATTAATTCCTTTATTCATCACAAAATTCAGCTTTGATCAGGAATAAATTACACTTTACTATTATATTGAGTTTTTCAGGTAACTTACCGGACGTCCTGGAAATCCAAATTCCCCCTTTGGTCCAGTGGGTCCGATGAGGCCCTGGATCAGATTAATAACACACAGATCAGAGATCAGATCAGATCAGACTGAACTCTCTGTGTGTGTCTGTTCTCAGGACTCGACTTATTATAAAACACAATCAGCAAAAGCACTTAAAAAGAAAAAATATGTGAATTGTAAAATGTCAGGGGAGTCAGATCGACTCTATTAAAACTCTTAATGTAGTTTGTATATTGTGTTTTCTATCAAGAGCAAGGAATCTATAATGACTTCTAAATGCATGTCAATGTGAAGTGATAAGTAAGAGGTTGCGGAAAAGTGTCAAATCGACCCATTTTATAGTGTCTTTGTCA
>NC_140228.1:30300517-30353017 GCF_951802725.1 Rutilus rutilus
AAATCTTAAAGTTGTCTAACTCCTCCATAGGCTTCTAAGGAACCGAAACTTGCTGGCCCAAAAAATGTATTAAAGACATCGTTAATATAGTCCAAGTGACTCCAGTGGCTCAATCTTAAGTTTATAAAGCGACGAGAATACTTTTTGTGCGCAAAAACAAACAAAAATAACGACTTTATTCCACTATTTATTTCCTTCTCTCTCGACCTCTAGTTGGTTCGCGTAGTGTTTTTGCGCAGCGCGTCTGTGTTACACGTCACCACGTAGGCTCACTATTGGCCGACGCTTGTCATGTGTGATACGTGGTGACGTGCAACACAGACGCGCTACGCTTAAACACTACGCAAATAGACCCAAGGCGCAGAGAGAAGGAAATGAAAAGTGGAATAAAGTCGTTATTTTTGTTTGTTTTTGCGCACAAAAAGTATTCTCGTCGCTTTATAAACTTAAGATTGAGCCACTGGAGTCACTTGGACTATATTAACGATGTCTTTAATACATTTTTTGGGCCAGCAAGTTTCGGTTCCTTAGAAGCCTATGGAGGAGTTAGACAACTCTAAGATTTAATCAAAAATATCTTAATTTGTGTTCCGAAGATGACCGAAGGTCTTACGGGGTTGGAACAACATGAGGGTGAGTAATTACTGACAGAATTTTCATTTTTGGGTGAACTAACCCTTTAAGTAAAAGTACAGAAGAACTTGTTTTTAAAAGTACTTAAGTATCAAAAGTAAAAAGTAAATGTCAATGCATTGTTTTATTATTGTTGCATTGTTGTATGTAATACTTACAGTACCTTATTATGCCTCTTAATCTATGCCTGCCTGCCTACCCTCATATCAATATCAGATGTATTTCTAGAGCACAGTTCCAGTGGGATTGAATGTGAGATTAAATAAGTGCACTCAATAATGTCCACAATGGTTTCGGACACCCAAATGGCTGTTCCCTCAAAAATTGCCCTTTTAAAGTTTTTTAGCTTTTAGTATTATGTTAGCCTTACTGTTATCTATAAGCTAGTGTGCTCCAAAACAAAATTCACATTTAGAAGACCAAACCCAGAGCTGAAAATGAAAATGAGGTCGATGTCAGAATCCAACGTCAGATTGACATTTTTCTCCAACGTTGGACAGACATATTGTGGTTGAAAATGAAAACTGGGTTGATGTCAGAAACCAGCATCAGTTAGGGTCAAACCCACTTTCATTTCCAACCCAAATCATCCCCTGACTGACATTACTACTTTCCACTCAAGGACCATGACAGAACTGTAGTGGAGTAAAAAGTATGATATTTGTCTTTCAAATGTAGTGAAGTTAAAGTAAAAAGTTTCCAGAAAAAAATATACTCATGTCAAGTACAGATACTCAAATAGTGTACTTAAGTATAGTACTCAAGTAAATGCACTGTGTAAGTGTCCACCTCTGCTGATAGACATACTCATATTATGTGTGCGGTTTCTGATTCGCTGTCGTTTTTCGATTCAATGTTGCATTTTGATTCAACTGATTTTCTGAATGAATTGATTTGTTTTCTTTTCTGATTCGCTGTTGTCTTTTCTAATTAGTGATTTTCATTTGCACTTCAGGGTCACCGTATAAATATGACTAAACAAGAAGAGGTTCTGTTTTGAAGGGTCCTCGAGCTTTACGGACGCTGAGACGTGAGACGAGGGAGTTGCTTCTTACCGATGGACCTTGTGCTTCCAGAACCCCTGAGAGGTTGAAGACTCCTTCAGTGTCGTTGAGCATTAGCTGAGGGTGAGAAAGAGTTCAGTGTATTAACACCCAGCCCTGTCAGATGACAGTGTGACCTTTAGATAAGCGCAGGCATTAAAGTGCTCGCCTCATGCAGGCTGATGGCGGGTCCCGGGGGTCCGGGAGGCCCTGGAGGGCCAGGCAAGCTCACTCCGTCCCGGCCGCTCTCTCCCTGAAACACACACCTCCACCATTAGCATCAGACGCGGAGGCTCTGAGAGAGATACGGCACAAAGGAGAATTAGCTACAAACCTTCTGACCCGGATCACCTTTCGCTCCCCTTTCCCCCTGGAAAAAGAAAAAAAAGCTAATTAGAAACAAATTTTCTTTTTTTTTAAATAAAAAGGATATATAAGCTGATGGGAAAATAATGAATAGATTGCACAAATTTCTATAGCGTATTTTGTTTTGTAAATGTACTTGTAGCCCAGGGTGTCCTGGCGACCCGGGCTCTCCATCAGCTCCTCCGGCACCCGGCTCCCCCTAGTGGAGTGGAGGAGACATGATCACGCAACATTACAAGCTTTAAATGTTAAATCACATGTTAAATGAATGTCTGTGTGGCACTAACACGTATCAGAAGTCTTCTAATATTTATATAATATATAACAAAATATATATATGACGTAGTTCTCCTGCGCAGAACTTCTATGAATTTGTGATGCTAAATTAATGGCGTATCATGGGAGCAATTTATTGAGTGGAATCTTATTTCACTGATCAATTCCTGAATCCAACTTCTGCAGCTTTGTGTGTGATGTAATATAAAGCCATTATAAAGTGTGTTCTACTCTGAGTTACACTCAGAAGAAGGGGTTCAAAGCCGCTGATTCCACTGACCCTCACACATGTGTTGGAGAACACTGGAGGATAATGGGGAACACATGGCTGGGAACAGCAGGCTCCCTTTGGAAAGCGGGAATGGAAACAGTTGTGGAAGTGTGTGTATGAACGTGATGATGTTTTTGTGTGTGAGGAGAACAGACCTTCACTGAAACACCCGGAGGGCCGTCGGCTCCGTCCTTCCCCTAAAAGTGTAGAGTTGTGTTCATTTAATCAGAGTTGGAGGAATAAATCCAAGGTTTTGCACATCTGACTCTAATGAAGGGTTATAAGACAGATATGCATTCCCTAAATGTATAAGAACCCTGGGAATGATGGGTAATATCACATGGCAGATGCCATAACACAGTTTCCAAGAGTATTGACCGATCACGATTAGATTTAGTGCAGATCTGTGCATCTACCTGTGGTCCGGGCGGTCCGGGGATCCCGGGAAGACCCTGAGGGAGAGAACAGGCATGAGAATGAGCTGTTGTTCGGCTCAAACACACAGAAAACACTCTGAGAGTGTAAATGTACGTACGGGTGGTCCTCTGGGCAGCACAGGTCTGAAGCCACCGTTTCCATCCAGGCCTGAGCCCTCCAGATCCTGAATAAAACCAGCAGAAGTATGACCAAAAAACACTGTTTTATGACCAAAATATGAACCAATATGACCAAAAAACACTGCAACAGTTTTCAAACGGATCAATTCTAAGACTAAATCCACAGAAATCCACGTTCAACTGCAACGTTCATGTGTTCTCAGTTCTTCACACAAGATCTAATATCTGACACAAGGAACATGTGTGAACAAATACAAAGTTCTACTTCTTTAACAAAACATCCAGCGCTCACATGTAAACAAAGAATAAATAAATAAGTAATAACTTAATAAATAAATAAAAGAAAAAAAGATACATAATTTAAAAAAGAATAAAAAATAAATAAATATAAATAAATGAAATAAAATAAAGAAAGAATACATTAATGAATAAATAACTAAAATAATGAATGATTCATAAATAATAAAAGGATAAATACATAAAAGAATGAAAAATAAATAAGTTAAAAATAAAAAATAAATAATCAAGAAAAAAAAATAAGTAAAATAAAGAAAAAATAAGTAAAAACAAATAAATAAGTTTTAAAAAACAAATAAATAAATGAGTAAAACAAACAAATAAACAAATACATGCATGCATATTCTTAACCCTTCCCTTGATTAAGCAGCTAAATGTACAGACTCAGAAGGGCTGAAGGAAACACACCATCATGTCGAAGCTGAAGGGTCTTCCCGCTGGTCCGGGGGGTCCGGGGGGTCCCTCAGCTCCCTCAGGCCCTCGCTGTCCCGGGACCCCTGGATCTCCCTGAGGGACACACACACACACACACACACACACACACAGCAGCTCTGACGTCACACTCACTGGGCCAAACATCTTCCCCAACACTGCGGATCTGATCACGATCATCTAAAGGAAATTACCTTCGGTCCGATGATTCCAGGTAAACCTGCTTCACCCTGCCAAAAAGCACAAGATGTGTTCACAACCCCGTCTAGAAAGCAGCTTCCTCCACAGTTTGCAAAGGCACATGACGACATTTTTAGTTTAAACAGAAATGATCTGTGGAAGGTCATAATCGGACCACTCAAATGTTTATGCATAATAATCACAAAACTACATGTTCAAAGATACCTAGAGAGAATTACAGAAAATACAGAATTAAATAATGACTAAAATCAACAAACAGTGGTAAAGACAAATGCTAAAAAATGTAGGTTATAACTTTGCCATATTTACTAGAGTACAAAAAACATCTTACCGTTTGTCCTTTTTCTCCGTCTTTCCCAGGTTCACCGTCTCGTCCATTAGCTCCCTAAAGCGACAGAAATCAGCACATTAGGACCCCAAACACACACACACACACACACACTAAGAACAGATCTAACAGCAATCTGAAGAGTGTTTTCACACTTCTCAGATGCCGCTGTAATTTCTTCACTCATGCTGAACACTGTCATGATGATATGCCATCGCAGGGTTAACACAAGCTGTGGCTTGAAGCCGGAGACGGGAGTTAGTTGAAGTGTAAGGATAGGCCGCGTTTCAAAAGGCAGTTTCCCCCATCGTAACGGAAGCGTTCATGTTCCACGATTCGAGCTGAGCAGATCAAGATCAGTTCATATGCAGAAGAAATGAATATTAGTCCATCACGCTCCTGCAGATTCACAGCTGTACGGGCCAGTGTTCATCTGAAAACTTTATTGGATTAACACGCTATCTGATTTTCACCCAAGACAAAACATTTGGGAACAATTACATCAATCTGGAGGTCTGGATAACTGTGTAATGTCATGTTTCACAGAACTGTAATAACCCTGGAATGGCAATGCCAAAGCATCTGAAGGCCTTTCATTAAGTGATCAGTAAATCAACAGTATCTGTGTTCAAGAGCACTGTGATTTCATGATCTAAATGCTCTGATTTCATTCAAAACAATGTAATCTTCTCAAAATTACATTTCCATTATATATAGCATAGTAACACCCTGGCAACCATCCATCCAAAAACTCCTCAGGTTACCTGTGTAACTATCGTTCCCTGAGAAGGGATTCAGGAAGCGTGGCAAAGGGACACGGCGTCTCGTTCCCTTCTCAGGGAACCATGGTTACACGGGTAACCTGAGACGTTCCCTTTCGAGGGACCTCGCGCTGCGTCACTGACCACACTCTGGGGAACGATATGCCCATTCTGACGAAAAAGTCTGTCCTAGCGTGAAGCAATGAGGCACAGCTCAGGACATGAGTGCTTGTGACCCCGGGGTGGCCAGAAGGTCCAGGCAATAGAATCTAACAAAGGTGTGTGGCGAGGACCATCCTGCCGCATCCCATTCATCTTGGACCTCTCGTTCCGCCGACACTTGAGGAGGATGGAAGGCCTGAAGGACCACCGGCTGGGCCACATTAGTGGGTACCTAAGGTACATAACCCGGTCTTGGGTAAAGAATAGCCTTCACTCCTCCTGGAGCAACCGACAAGGCCTGTGATTCTCCTACTCTCTTCAGAGACGACACTGCCAGCAAAAATGTAATTTTCAAGGCTAGACACTTGTCTGATGCCGTGTCCAAAGGCTAGAAGGTTAACCCTTCTAACACCATGGTTAGATCCCATGCAGGTCTCCTAACCTGAGCCGGAGGCCTCATCCTCAGAGTACCACGGGGGAAACGTGTAATAAGATGATGTCTTCCCAACGAACTGCCATCCAGGGGGACATGGAAGTCAGTCACCGCCATCACATACACCTCAAGTGTAGAGGGGGAGTAGCTGGCAGAAAAACGACCCTGCAGAAACTCCAGCATTGGAGACACTGGGCAGTTAACTGGATCCAAATGGTGCTCTCTACACTATGAAGTTAATACCCTCCACTTCAAAGAATAAAGTTTCCTTGTGGAGGGAGCTCTAGAATTTAGGATGGTCTCTACTACCTCAGTAGAGAGACCGGCGTTCAGGAACTGATCCCTCTCAGGGGCCAGACCCATAATTTCCACATCTCCAGCCGGGGGTGTAATATCGCGCCCCGGCCTGTGTTAGGAGGTCCCTCCTGACGGGAATCTCCCACGGGGGGCCGTCCAGGAGGGCTAATAGGTCTGAAAACCAAACTAGTTCCGGCCAGCATGGGTCTACCAATAGGAGTTGATCCCCACCCTGGCGAACTCTATCTAGAATTCCCGGGAGCAGAGCGATCGGGGGAAGTGCATACAGCCGAACCCTCCTTTAGATCTAACGTGACAAACCAGTCCTCAGACTTGATTTGGCGCATGATAAGAGGGATCGTCAGCATCTTGAACACGTGTCATGGGATGACGTTGCATCAATAAAAATTTGGACTAAGTTGCACAAGTGCTTCAGGAGCGCTGACGCTGAAGGGATTCCCCAGAGTGTCCTCAGTGACGCAGCGCGAGTTCCCTCGAAAGGAAACTACTTTTTCCTGATCTGGATAATGAAGTCTAGTGCTTTGCTAAAAACTATAGCATGGAAAAGTTGGATAAAAGCCCCTTATACAGTCAGAACTAGTTTTCTGCATCATGACAAACGCATTTTCACATGACACTTCCTCACATAAACACTTCATTGTGAGGTGATTCTCTGTTCAGAAGGGTGAGTGTGATGAAAGCAAAAGCGTTTGGGTGTGTGTTGAGATTTATGTGTGTATGGAACATGATGGGAGGAAATAACTGCCTTTCTGGCCCATGGTTTGAGTTTACCATCTGGGACCAAGAGCTCTACCTCAGCTGAGACCGGCTCAAATCCAGACCCAAACTCAGATCCAGACCCAAACTCAGATCCAAACCCAAACTCAGATCCAGACCCAAACTCAGATCCAGACCCAAACTCAGATCCAGACCCAAACTCAGATCCAGACCCAAACTCAGGTCCAGACCCAAACTCAGATCCAGACCCAAACTCAGATCCAGACCCAAACTCAGATCCAGACCCAAACTCAGATCCAGACCCAAACTCAGATCCAGACCCAAACTCAGATCCAGACCCAAACTCAGATCCAGACCCAAACTTAGATCCAGACCCAAACTCAGATCCAGACCCAAACTCAGATCCAAACCCAAACTCAGATCCAGACCCAAACTCAGATCCAGACCCAAACTCAGATCCAGACCCACTAACCCAGTCCTCAATCACCTGTAACATAGGGCGCACGTGTTGGCCTTGAAATAATAGATTGATCTAGTGAATCAAGACTTTTAACACATGCTGAGAGAACAACAGTTATTTGAAATAGAATCTTTTGTAACATTATAAAAGTCTTTGCTGTCACTTTTGATCAATTTAATGCATCCTTGATGAAAAAAATAATGATTTTTTTTTTTTTTTTTTTTTTTACGAAAATAGTGTATATTCATAAGATACCCTTTAAGACTCAAAATTTTAATTTCTTTTATGGCTTCAGAAGTCTTAGACTACAAAAATAATGTATACAGACTACTTTTAGGTGGATTTTTTGTGTCATTTTTAGACAGTGTCTGCCTTCATTACTGCACAGGAAAAATAAAATCAAACTGTTTATTCGTGAGGCGTGTGGACGAGTAAATAATAATAGAACATTCATGTTATAGTGAACTTTGGTTTGTTTAAATCCCATTGGTTGTTATTTCTGTGATGCAGTGTAGTTCAAGATCCTTTACTCACCGGTAGTCCCGTTTTACCCGTCTCCCCATCTTTCCCAGGAGCCCCGGGGGGCCCGACTGGCCCTGGATGAGCTCCGACAGAAGGACCAGGAGGACCAGGAGGACCCGGAGGCCCTGGAGGACCCTGGTGGGAATCCAGCAAAGCAAGGATATTAATCTAATTTGCTGTCTTGCAATTCATATCTAACACATTTATATAATGACTACCTCATGTTTCATTCTGTTCAGTGTTAAATCATTTTATGTCGTCATTTTAAACGTTGACTTATAGCTGTTCATTCCGCATGGAATCCATCTCCTTTGATTATTTCAACCCAGGAATCAAGAGGTCACATCAGCAAAGACAACTTCATTATAACAGGACTATAACTCACCCGTATCACCTCTGTGTCACTGTCCAAGTCCACGTAACTGGAGCCCGAGCCGTCAGTGCCGTCCTGCACGAGAGAAAGCCTCAGTGAGCTTAAGCTGTTATAGAGTTATTCAGTGATATACATAATTATATAAACGTGTACATAATCATGCACATACTGGATACTTAAACGCCCCTGGACGTCCTGGCGGCCCCGGAGGTCCTGGAGGCCCTGTGATGCCCACACCTGGATCGCCCTAGTGAACAAGCAATGAGTGGAAACAGGGGAGAGTTTGCTGTGATTGGTCTAAAATCATCAGGTCAGCAGTCAAAAGTGTTCAACAGAGTTTCAGCGAAACTTTATTCCTCCAATTCGGAATTTATATAAGTGTTTTGAGAATGAAATTTCAAATTCAGCTACTCAAGGCGATTATTTAAAAAAATAAGTTGAACGGATGGCTTTAACACATGAATATTCCATCAGTGAACAACCTCATAGCTCGATAAATAAGGCTGTCTTTTAAGATTTATACATTATCATGGAGAAAATCAATGGAGTTTGTACTTGTGGCACTTATAGGTTTGTTAAGCAAACGTGTGTCGTACCTTGTCACCTTTGGGACCCGGATCTCCATGAAGGCCCGGGAATCCCGGAGGTCCAACCTCTCCCTGCATGTGATGGAAAAGGAACAGAACAAAGTTCAAATTCATTCATGTTGGTTTCGTTCAAAGGAACAGCATCAGCCGCTCGCTCAGATCTAACAGAAGGAAGGTGAGGTCACGACCCCTGGACGGAGGCTTAAAAAAAACCTCACAGTCTACAGTGTGCAAGTTAAGTCAGTATACAAATACATTTTATGTGCCACTTCAATTCAGTATGAAATGATAAAGTGCCACATAAAAGGTTTGATGCTGAAAAGTTACTCTCACACAAAAAACTTCAATCTTACTGACCCCAAACTTTTGTGTGGTGGAGTATATCGATAATAAATGCTTGTTATTCCTTTTCCATTTTTGACATCTAATTGTTTTGTAATTCACAACTCTATGGTAGGTATCCGATCAGAAGATACTTACAGCGGCTCCGTCTTTCCCTGGATGTCCCTGAAAGACAAAAACAGCTTTAATACAGCATTCATCTCCATTCTCCAGTGTGTTCAGCTCATGAAGAATATGAAGCGTTATATGGAATCGGGAAGAAGTGTGTGATTGTGTGTGTGACAGACTGAACATCTGCTTATGACGGACATTTGTGGCTTTAAGCACCGGATCTACAAAGCTTCAACATACTGTAATGCCATCAAACTACTCTTTCATGACCAATGCCTGCTAAAACACAACTATAACAGGTTTGCTACACTACACAGCCCATCTTGGGCAGTAAAGATTTAAAGCAGACGTTTGTGTACAAGCCTCGTATCCATCCACTTCAGGGCACCGAGGTGTCAGCGTTCCCCAACGATCCTTCGAGGAGGGTCGTAAAGCAGTCAGTTCGGTTGTTCCCTGCCGGTTCGCCGTTACAGGGCACCGAAGTGGCTGTTCGACCAATTCCGAGGCCAGACTCGAGAGACTGGTCCCCTTAGTAGATTGTCTGGCAGCGTGGAAGCTACTGCCAAATATATCTTATTGGGTCCTGCTTACTATAGAAATGGGTTACAGAATTTAGTTCAGTTCTCGTCCGCCCAGATTTCTGGGGGTCCTCCCTACGGTGGTGGACCCCGAGCAGGCACTGGTTATGGAGCCTCTACGAAAGAGGGCTATAGAAAGGGTCCCTTCTCCTAGCAGGGAGTCAGGGTTATACAGCCGTTACTTCATTGTTCCAAAGAAGGATGGAGGGTTGCGTCCTATTCTAGACTTGCGCCAACTAAACCGCAGGGTTCAGAAACTCAAGTTCGTGCTCTTCCCTATGGTCTAGGTTTATCACCCCGCACTTTCACGAAATGCTCTACTGAGACTCCAGGGCATTTGCGTGTTGAATTATATGGACGACTGGTTGATTTTTGCTCAATCCGAGCAGATGGCAGTTCGGCATCGAGATGTCGTTCTGTTTCACATATTAAAGTTGGGGTTGAGGCTCAACTTGGGACAATAGGTCACTCCTGAACGGAATCTCCATCGGAGAGCCGTCTAGAAGGGACAGCAGGTCTGAGAATCAAACTCAGGCCGGCCAGTATGGGACTACTAATAAAAGACGGGTCCCTTCCCAGGGCTCAGAACCCAGGGGTTTTCTCCGAGGGGAAATCCGTTTCGCACGATCAAGGTCACGCGGTTTCCTTGCCCAAGGCACAGTGCTGGAGGCCTTTTGTCATCGCGTAACGCTAACAACGGATACTTCCCTCACAGGTTGGGGGCCGATCATGAGTGGTCGCTCTGCAAAAGGTCTGTGGCAAGACCATTTACTTTCTTGGCACGTAAATCGGTTAGAAATGATGGCGGTGTTTCGAACTCTCAAACACTTCCTTCCAGACCTGAGGGGCCATCATGTGCTTGTCCGCACGGACCACACATCGGTGGTCTCCTACATCATCCATCAGGAGGGTCTGAGGTCATGTCACCTATGCGAACTGGCTCATCAGATCCTACTATGGGCCCAGGGGGAATTACTGTCTCTCAGGGAAGTATATATCCTGGGGCATCAAAACCAGGAAGTAGATATTTTCGGTCAAGCATAAGTCGACCTATTTGCATCTTCAGAGACAACTCACTGTCCAATGTGGTTCTCGCTCACGCATCCAGCTCCCCTGGGGGAGGCTCTACCTGTACGCCTTTCCTCCGATATCTCTGCTACCTCTGCAGGGTTTTCTGTTAGAACGGTGTCGTGTTAGCGGCCCCTAAGTTAATAACTAATGATCTTCGCAACGGAAGTGAATCAATCAAAACTAACTTCAGCTGGACAATAACTTTATTCTAGAGCTGCTGTAAAGCCCAAACAATCTCTGTTACTTTAATTTCCTATTATCACTGTAAAGCTGCTTTAAAACTATCTATATTGTTAAAAGCGCTATATAAATGAAGGTGACTTGACTTGACTCTGGAGAGACCTGGTGTCCCTTCTAGACGGCTCTCTGATGGAGATTCTGATCAGGAGGGACTTATTGTCCCAAGCAGGGGGCATGATTCATCACCCTCGCCCCGGAGTTGTGGAAACTGTGGTCATAGAATCGGGTCTCTCGACTGAGGTCGCTGAGATCATACTCCCTCCATGAGAAGACTGTATGCACTGAAGTGGAGACTGTTCTCTTCTTGGTGTGTAGAACGCCACTGAATCCAGTTAACTGCCCTGTTGGTTCAGTACTTGATTATTTGCAAGAATGTTTCTCTGCAGGATTATCCCCTTCCACCTTCCACCTTAAAGGTGTATGTGGCGGCTATATCTGCTTACCACACTCCTCTGGGTGGTGCATCATTGGGGAGAGATCTTCTCATTACTCGTTTTCTTCGTGGCACTCTGAGGCTGCACACTAGAGCACCGGCTTGGGATTTGGCCTTTGTACTTGAAGGCCTGGCTTTGGCTCCCTTCGAGCCTATTGAAGTGGGTTCAGAAAAGTTCCTTACACTGAAAACTTTATTTCTCCTTGTTATTTCTTCCATCAAGAGAATTGGAGACTTGCAAGCCTTGTCGGTTGCTCCTTCACGCCTGGAATTTGCATCTGGTTTGGTGAAAGCCTTCCTTCTCCCTAGGCCGGGTTATGTTCGTAAGGTCCCTACTAATGTTGCGGGTCCCATTATGCTGCAGGCCTTCTGTCCTCAACCTTTCTTATCATCAGATCAGGAGAAACTTAATCTGCTATGCCCTGTTAGGGCTTTCTTAATGTGCACAATACTTTCACACAGACATGCATTGGTTATTATGGCGTTGTGGGTATAGTGTTCCCACAGCTTCTCGACGCAGCGTCTCATTCCCTCTTCAGGGAACCAGGGTTACATACGTAACCTGAGATGTTTTACATTGTAATAATATTTCACTGTATTTTTGATCAAATAAATGCAGTTTTGGTGAGCAGAAGTGACTCTTTCAGAAACAAATCTTACCGACCCCAAACTTTTGAATGATATTGTAGATATAAGAGATAATTTTGTTCTCAAGTAAAGTTAGTTAAGATGAGCGTTTTTGTATTTTCCAGGGTCACTCACCGTCTGTCCGTCGGCTCCTGGAGCTCCTGCCGGCCCTTGAGGGCCCCGGGGCCCTGGTTCTCCCGATCCCACAGGTGATCCAGGTGCTCCAGGCGCTCCGGGTGGACCTCGATCTCCTTTCTCTCCTTTCTGCATGGTGATGACCTGTGAAACACTCAGCGGTTATTATCAGAGAGAAAGAGAGGAAGACAAGAGAATAACTCTGTCACTCACATTTCTGTCCTGAGAGGCTCCCTCCGATCTGATGGGCTCTGAAAACACAAACAGATATCTTGAAAAAATAAAATATAATAAATACAGCTGTGATTTTGCAATAGTAGCATATAAAAAATCTGCATAAACAAATCAAATGATCTGCGGCCTCTGTGAATGCTTGTGATGTAAACTAAAAATATGGTCTGGTGAATAACACAGAATTGCTCAAATATGGGTGAACAATTAGATAAGTTGTGACTGTTGTGGATAAAAAAAAAATACATGAAAGAAACGGAACACTGAAAATGAGATGAAAATGTCTTGAAAAGCTTGAGTTCACCTTTGGGAGTGTTAATAATCATGTGGTCTCCAGAGCTTTCTGTCCAGTCTTCATCATCCGTGTGTGTGTGGAGCGAGGGAGGATCAGTAGGTGGCGCTCTCACCGGCTCAACCTCAAACAACAGCAAACACAGTCTCACAATCACAGCAGTGAACCAGTCCATCACACACACAGTTAAAAACCCTGTGGAATCAAGATCTTGTGGCTTTTAAAGATAAATAGTAGCATATCTAAATGATATCATGAAAAAGTAATACAATAAATAAATAAAAATAAACAATTTCTCCTCTGAAGGATATCATGTGAGTTTTGACCCAATAAAAAGTTCTTATGAATTGGAATGTTTTTAGCAACAGTTGTCCAGTGGTTCTGCTGTACGTACACTAACACAGCTTTGAGCTTTCTGCTGTGATCAAAAAGGGTCAATCAATGCGTAATAATCATCCCATTCCCCACAGCTTCTGTGATAGTGTTTGGATGAATTTGTCTCCCCCTGCTGGACAGAGAGTGTGTGTGTGTGTGTGTGTGTGTGTGTGTGTGTGTATGTGTGTGTGTGTGTGTGTGTGTGTGTGTGTGTGTGTGTGTGTGTGTGTGTGTGTGTGTGTGGGTTAGGGAATAGTTTGTACAGTATAAAAACCATTATGCCTATGGAGAGTCCCCACAAAGATAGCGAACTAGACGTGTGTGTGTGTGTGTGTGTGTGTGTGTGTGTGTGTGAGAGAACGAGAGAGAGAGAGTGAGTGAGTGAGTGTGTTTGTGTGTGTGAGTGATGCCAGCAGAACTGCAATAGCTTTGAAGGACGTGGGAAATCAGGCCTGTCCTCTTAAAACATTATACTTTGAAATAAAAGAGAACTGGATTTGACTTCAAGGAAATCCATCAAACGCTGCTGTCACTCACCATGGTATATTCTCTCTCTTCATGCACTTTCTTCACTTCGTCGCCAGTCTCTGTGTCGTCGTAGATCTCATAACCGCTTCCGTAACCTGACGCCTGAAAGAGCATTGAGACGCAGTTTAAAAGTGATTCATTTCAGGATTCCAAGTCCGTGATTAAAGACAGCTTTCCAGCAGTTAAACACACATCCGCAGTGTTCAGCTTCAGCCACAGGGCGGCGCTGTCACTCCACTGAAAACTCACAGCGTGACATCATCACACACTCCCTGACACTTCTACTGCACAGGATAAAGGGGTTTGGGTTTGGAAAAGCTTTTGAAGCTTTAGAGACACACAGTCCAAACCATTTAAATCAAACTATTTAAAGTGTTAGATTAACCCTTCTCTAACATATAATTAATCTAGCATAAAAGATCGGTACAGCAGTTTTGAACAAATCAAATGTCTGTAACCTTCCTATATTTTGATCCAACCCACCATAACAATAATAATTAAAATGAAACGTTTTTCTTTTCTGCTCACCAAAGCTGCATTTATTTGATCAAAAATACAGTAAAAACAGTGAAATATTATTCCAGTGTAAATCATCTGTTCTCTATGTGAATATACAGTAAAGTGTAATTTATTCCTGTGATCAAAGCTGATGTTCAGCATCATTACTCCAGTCTTCAGTGTCACATGATCCTTCACAAATCACTCTAATATGATGATTTGATGATCAAGAAACATTTATGATTATGATCAGTGTGTAAAACAGTTGTGCTGCTTCAGATTTCTGTGGAAACCGTAATATATTTTATTTTTCAGGATTCTATTTGATAGATAGAAAGTTCAAAAGAACAGCATTTATTTGAAATATAATCTTTTATAACATTATAAATGACTTTACTGTCACTTTTCATCAATTTAATACGTCCTTGATGAATTTTTTTTTATTTACTCACCCTAAACTTTTCATTATATTTTATAATTCTGGTCAAATCTGTTGAAATGATATTCAATTCATTGAAGTAAAAATATTTCGCTGCATCTCATTTTACATTTAACTCGTTTAAAACAAATGTGACATTCCCTAAAATAGTGACACCCAGGAAGTGATTCATTTAGATTTTCATTTTGTGTTCTGTATTGATATTGATACAATTGTGTTACCCAAGTTATTATAAAAAAGGCCTCATTTTGTGCCACATTCACATATTATATTTGACATATTGATGGAAAGACGACACAAGACTCACGTAAGGCTCGTCCTCCTCACACTGCTCGTTCGGTGCCGTGGGATCGGCCGTCAGAACCAGCTGCTGGATCGAGCCCTGGAGAGAGAGGGAGGGAGGGAGGAGAGAGAGAGAGAGAGAGAGAGAGAGAGAGAGAGAGATAGATAGAGATAGAGGGAGGGAGGGAGGGCGAGAGAGAGAGAGAGAGAGGGATAGAGAGAGAGAGAGAGAGAGAGAGAGAGAGATAGAGGGAGGGAGGGAGGGAGAGAGAGAGAGAGAGAGAGAGAGGAGAGAGAGAGAGAGAGAGAGAGAGAGAGAGAGAGAGAGAGAGAGAGAGAGAGAGGGAGGGAGGGAGGAGAGAGAGAGAGAGAGAGAGAGAGAGAGAGAGAGAGAGAGAGAGAGAGAGAGGGAGAGAGAGAGGTCATGAACGCATTTCTCTCAGAGTTTAATCAGCCTGAAACTGATTATGAAATGAATGTGGAAACTCAGCCACCGCAGCTGTAAATCACAGTACATACACACAGATCCACACAACATACATAAACACAACACCAGAACTTCAGCACTGTTCACAATCTCAACAGTACAAGTTTCATTGATCTGAGCGGCCATCGTCAGTCCTGCTGTAAAAGCTCATGTTTTCTCAAAGATCTAACGAGCTGAAGTCCTGATTAGCAGAGACGAGGTTGGCAAGCTTCATGTGCAACACATCCAGAGGACAAGCACCTGTTTCCCATCCGCTACAGCAGAAAGTGTGGGAAAGAAAGAAAGAAAGAAAGAAAGAAAGAAAAGAACTTTGGGGAAAACCTGTAAAACTAGTCCAATCTTGATTGGCGTTGAGTCATGACATTACATGTGACGGCGTATGCAGAAGCTACAAAGGGACGCCGGCACACAACAGAGTTAGCTTCTAATAGGTCGAAGCAAGTTGTTCTCAGGCACTCAGGAGGTGTGGCAAAGGGACGCAGTGTCTCGTTCCCTTCTCAGGGAATAAGGGATACAGTCGTAACCCGAGACGTTCCCTTTGGAGGGAACATGCGCCGCCTCAAAGACGACACTTTGGGGAACGAAATACCCACTGTGCCACACTGACTAGTGCCTGTCCTGGTGTGAAGCTTGTCAGGCACAACTCAGGACGAGAGGACTCGAGAGTCCGGCGTGGAGGGCAGATCCAGGCTGTAGTGTCTGATGGGCCCAGCCGGCGGCATCACAGACCTCTTAGAGGGAAACTCCTGATAGCAGGGCTTTAGAGGACGCCACTCCTCTAGTTGAGTGGGCTCTTATCAGAAGAGGCGAGGGAAAACTGTGTGCCACATATGCTGAAGAGATAGCCTCCACAATCTCCCTGCTAATTGTCTGCTTTGAGTGACCTAAAACACACCTATAGCTGGTCCGGCTTCCGCCAACTAGAGGAGCTCGTACATAGGCACCTTGGGCACGTAGCCTGGCCTACGGTGGAGAATGGCTTTGACCCTCCCAGGAGCAAACAGGGAGAAACAGAGAGAGCCTGAAGGTCCCCAACTCTCTTGAGGGATGCAATAGCCAGCAGGAAAGCCATCTTAAGAGTAAGAAACTTCTCAGACACTTCGAAAATGGCCTCATCCTCTGAGCGCCATGAAGGAAACAAATAATCAATTGGTGTCTCCCCAAGGGTCCACCACCTAAAGGAGGATGGAAAATAAAAGGCTATGGCATTAAAGACTATGGCCACCACGTCAACCTTAAGTGTCGATGGAGAAAGACCCCCAAAAAAACGTCCTCCAGCACTGAAGTCACTGGGCGAATAACTGGGTCCAACTGGCGTTCTCTGCACCATAAAGCGATTACCTTCCACTTTAAGATGTACAGTTTCCACGTGGAGGGAGCCCTAAGGTTTAGGATGGTTAAAAAACAACCTTAGTTGCTGGTCCTCAGAGCTGGTCCCCCTCAGGGAACAGACCCAAAGCTTCCACAGCACCGGGGGGAGGTGTATTAAGCCTCTGTCTTGAGAGACTAGGTCCCTCCTGATGGGAATCTCCCATGGAGGGCCTGCTAGGAGCACTATGATGTCTGAGAACTCTGGCCAGCCAGAATGAGGCTTCCAGGAGAGTAGACTGACCCCATCCCTGCGGACCCTCTCTAGAACTGCAGAGAACAGCTCAGCCCCAGCCTCGACAGGAGGACTGCTCCCAAAATTAAGTCCCTAGGAATGTTCAAGCGACTTGTCCTGGGATCACAGAAGGACCTGATTGGCCAGTCTGCACAGAGAGCGCAATCTCACACCGATTTATTGTCTGTTCACACTAGAACATGATGGCACTTTCTGAGCCTCAACACTCTTTTGTGTGTTTTTACAGTGATGGCTTGGCCAAGTTTGATGTTGGTGACTGTGGCCAAGATGGTCTCGATACGAGCAGGAGACAATTGTGCCCGAATCGTAGTCGAGTCCCACACTACACCCAGGAACGTAGTTCTCAGCTAGGGAAATAGTGAACTTTTCTTGACATTGAGTCTCAATCCCAAACACCTTATAAGGTGAAGGCAAGGCAAGGCAAGTTTATTTATACTGTATAGCACATTTCATACACTATGGCAATTCACAGTGCTTTACAGAAATTAATTAAAATAATCACAAATTAAAAGCAAGGAAAATTAAAACAGTTATAAAAGAAATTAAAAGAGATATATGATATAGTTATAAAATGAATTACAAAAGTAAAAAGATAATACATAGATAAACTTCTCATCTGGCAAAACACCGGTGTATCATATTTTTCACAAGTGAAGAACGACATGCCGAACTGCCGAACTCAATGCCGAACTCCCATCTCTTCCGACTGGGCCAGTATGAGACATTCGTCGACGTAATTAAGTATATGAATGTCCTGGAGTCTCAACAGAGCCAGTGATGCATCCATACATTTCGTTAATGTGCAGGGAGATAAACCTAGGCTGAACGGAAGAACCGATGCACTTTTCCCCTGAAAGGGAACCTCAGGAATTCCCTGTATTGAGGAAGGATGGATATGTGGAAATAAGCATCCTTTAGATCTATCGTGGCAAACCAGTCCTCGGACTTGATTTGACTCACGATAATCGGAATAGTTCACATCTTGAACACGAATCTCCTCAGTAAACGATTCAATCTCCTGAGCTCTATAATGCCTTCCTTCTTCTGAAATATGAAGTGCTGGCTGTAGAGCACGGCTTCCCTCTCTCAAGGAGGAATACATTCTATGGCCTTCTTCACTAAGAGGGACTGAACCTCCAGCTCCATCACCTGACCCTGCTCGGGGTTGTCGATAGTCCACACCACCTCACTGAGTTTCAGTGGACAGTACTGTAAGTTCAGACACAAATGTCTCTCCGTAGCAGAGGAGAGACAGGAGAGACAGGTCTGCAGCACGACGAAGCTCTCTAATATCATCAGGCCGACCTCCTCGCTCTCGTCTAGATCTTTAAGGAGGTCGGCCTGGTATGTCTGCATGATACCCATCATACGCAGGCACGCACCAGCTCGACCCGCCACCATATATGCCTTGCCCAACGCAGATGTTGTGCGACAGGGTTTGGTGGGCAGCGTTGAGGGATGATGCATGAGAGATATGATGCTAACGTCTCCTCAACCCGCGGCATCACCCCATAGCCATTTTCTTTTAAACCCATGATGGCTGGAATTGTATAATGCAGGTCTAGACAACCTAGATGAGAATTACTTTTCCACGGTCTCAACACCTCAGAGTGGCAATAGGGAATGAAAGGCAGAGCCCGACGTGAAGGCTGTGATCTAGATTGCAGGAAACGCTCATCAAGCTTGCTTCTCTTTGCACCTCATTTGCTCATAAGCGGGGAAAGAGGTGGCGAGTCCTAGATTTTCCCCACCTCGATCCTTAGAACATCTAACTCCTCAGAGCTGGATAATTCTAACATTGGGTTTCTGTATCCTGAGTGAGAACAATAGATCTGACTGGTGAGGTCCGAGAAAGGCCTGTAACGACTCCTCAGCCAGCTCTTCTGCGATCCCCATGACCATGAGCGCTGCACGGCCTCGGAATTTACATTCTAGCCCATGAGGTCTATAGGAAATAAGTTGGTGCTATAATCAATGAATTTATATTTTTACTTGTGCACCATTCTTGCGAAATTGACAGAAATAACAAACACTAAACAAAACTTACATAGAAAAAAAATAAGTAGGCTATTGATATTATAGTACATCATGCAAACTATTTCTTTGTAGATGTTTGAAAATAAAATGTTTAATAAAATGTCTAATTAAAATGACTTTTACTACCAATGTTACTTAAAGCACAGAGAAATCAAGATGTTTCCAGCAGCTCATTCTCTCGCTCGTCCACGAGTCCTGGTCATTCAGACGGACTCAGCGAACCCTAACGACTCCTGAGACGATTCAGACCCCTCATCACCTCTGATGTCTGCTTACATAGAAAGTGAGTCACTGAAAGTCACTTTTCAGTTTCAGACTCAGTCCCGATGAAACAGGAGAACCAAATGAGACAGAGCAAACGTTCCCATGATTATCTCCATAAAGCAGGAGAAACCCATTCCAGAGATAAGAAGGAACACACTCCATCATTGTGACAGCAAGGAGTTGTGAAATCCACAGGGTTAAACAGTTTAATCTACTCACAACTTTTTTGGGAAAACCTGTAATTGTCTCTAAAAAGTTAATCTCAAGTAGTCTTCTCAAAGAGTGAACTTAATCTAGTTAACTAATACATCTAACCCAGATCTGCTCAGATTAAAATATTTTCACTTAATAATTTCAATACAATTTTCTCAAACATACTTTCAATTTTCTTTAATTTTGTGAACATATAGGCTAATAAAAAACTATAGTTTAAATGATTGGACGGTGTATTTATAGTGTTGCTTGAAACTGCAGTTTTACAGACGGACTGCAGCTGTGAACGCCAACGCTCTCAAAGACTCGTTTATTCAGACAGAAGAACAGCCTGCATGTGTTGACTCAGCAAATCACATCTTCCGGCCACACACACACTCACACACACACTCATCCGACCCCTAAACCTACCCACACACACACACACACACACACACACACACACACACACACACACACACACACACACACACACACACTCACCCGACCCCTAAACCTACCCAACACACACACAGACACACACACACACTCACACACACACACACACACACACACACACACACTTACACAAACACAAACACACACACACACACACACACACTCACCCGACCCCTAAACCTACCCAACACACACACAGACACACACACACACTCACACACACACACACACACACACACACACACACACTTACACACACACACACACACACACACTCACCCGACCCCTAAACCTACCCAACACACACACAGACACACACACACACTCACACACACACACACACACACACACACACACACTTACACAAACACAAACACACACACACACACACACACACTCACCCGACCCCTAAACCTACCCAACACACACACACACACACACACACACACACACACACACACACACACACACACACACACACACACACACACACTCACACACACACCTACACAAACACAAACACACACACACTCACCCGACCCCTAAACCTACCCAACACACACACACACACACACACACACACACACACACACACACACTGTCACACACACACACACACACACATTCACACACACAGACGGGTGGAGGCTTTGAGCGGATCTGCTTGTTTGTGTCTCTGTTGCTGGTGTATTTCAGTATAAACTGTACAGCTCTCTGATCTGTTGACAAATCTGCCAGAAACTGCCTCTAAACAAAAGCTGGTTTCCTTCCATTCAGAAGAAAAGCATCAAAGTCGCTCGTCCGGGGGGAAACACTGACAGGATGTTATCGCAAAGCAAAACACTACAAACCTGGACAGAAATTCTGCACAAATACTCATGATTTTTCAAATAAATGTGTCCTTGTCAGACGTGATGCTCTAAAGATGCACAATAACACTTCATTTGGATGTTCTCCTTTAGATGTTCTGTTGACTATAAGTAACTTTGCAACTACGTACATGTGGACTAACTAGTGCCCTGTTAGGTTAGGGTTGCAATTAGTACAAAAGATGACATGTAGTTGTAAAGTCACTCAGAGTTAGTAGAATGACTGTTGGGGAGCATCAAAATAAACTGAAACCAGATGCACTTAAAGTAGAAATGTTTGCAGTGAAAGGTTAATAGTGCATGGATGTATGGAGCACAGCTCACACTGAAGGCACTCTCTGTTGTTCAAGGCAGGGAATTTGTGTGAAATCTGCATTGGGAAATGAGTGGATACACTAAAATCTCTGTTGGGAAATCGTATCAGAGTATGATAAATGTTTCCGCACCTGTAAGCAATGCTAAGACCTCTTCCATGTGGATCTGAATATTTGGCCGAACAGACCCTGGCCTGGACAGGTCGGACACCTTTAGAATATAATTAAATACGGCACTAAACTGACTAAGGCCTAATTGCCAAGAACAAGGAACAGAAGATTCTGTAGCCCCGCCCACAGAGGACTCTCATTGGTCTAAAGGCCCGCCCACAGAGGACTCTCATTGGTCTAAAGTGAAACAAAATGTACTGGAAACAATGCATTGCAATGTGTGTGTGTTGAGCCAAACGTGTGTGTGTGTGTGTGTGTTCAGCCAAACGTGTGTGTGTGTGTGTGTGTGTGTGTGTTCAGCCAAACGTGTGTGTGTGTGTTCAGCCAAACGTGTGTGTGTGTGTGTGTGTGTGTTCAGCCAAACGTGTGTGTGTGTGTTCAGCCAAACGTGTGTGTGTGTGTTCAGCCAAACGTGTGTGTGTGTGTGTGTGTTCAGCCAAACGTGTGTGTGTGCTGAACAAGCGCACTGCACTCGCAACCAAATCAATCGAAACTCACAGCCAATCAGAAGAGTGTGTGGGCGGAGTCTCTCTGCAAGCGCACTGCACTCGCAACCAAATCAATCGAAACTCACAGCCAATCAGAAGAGTGTGTGGGCGGAGTCTCTCTGCAAGCACACTGCACTCGCAACCAAATCCTTTCATGTATTTTCAAAATCTGAGGTGAATTAACCGAATTCACTGTTTACTTGCATTGCATGGAAAAGAGCAGCTTGGACATTGTGCTGAACATCTCGTGTGTGTTTTATGTCAGAAAGAAAATCAGGTTTGGAACGATATGATCAGAGTAACTGAAGAAGTTCTATTTTGAATGAACTTTCCTTTAAAGTGTTTTCTTTCTTTTTGAGAGAAGAGAAAAGGGGAAAACATAAATCCATGCACTTCAGGGGTCCAAAAAGGGGGGAAAAAATTAAAATACAAGTCCGTTCTCATGTCTCCAGTGGTGTAAGACTGCCACGTTGTCGGTCTTGTGGCGAGGCTGATGTTGTCCAATGTTGTTCAGAATGTGAACGAGCCACAAATCAATGTCTTGGCGTCTCCGCCTGACGGTTATATGACACATCTGTGTCGTGACGTTTGTGGAGCCGCTCATGTTAATATATGCACTTTAATTGCTTTAGAGACGATGCATGTCTTTTGTTGTTTTCCTTTATGAAAAAACAACAACAACCGTGCACAACCATGGTCATCACAACATTCCTGTAATAAACTGTGATTAATGCGCTATGCAACTTTACTGTGGTTTATGGTATTATACGCTGTGAGGAAGTTCAGTTTAAAGGTTAACAGACACGAGCCAGTCGACACTACAGGATCATGAAGAAGCACATGTTAGTTAGTGATGCTAAACACACAAACGTGGTCATAAAACACCTCGTCCCAAACCTCGTAACAGCCTAACCAGGGCATTAAACAAAAATATGTGTTCCAAAAATATCTCATTTAATTGTGATACATAATATTCCCTCTAATCTCACATACCAAATGTGTGTGTACACAAACATTAAATAATAATTTATTATTAAATTATATTATTACGATTTACTTTAAAGTCCCCCTGTGGTGTAAATCCAGCGTTTAATGTAGTTTATGTGTCTATGTGGTGTTTTTAATCTGCTTTAAGACAAAGCATGTGTAAGTTCATAAGTCGACACCATTGCGGAGTATTTCCTCCTTAAAACTGCAGTGAACCAAAGACAGTCTCAAACACACGCTTTGAAATCGCTGGTGTTTCTGACGTCACAAACCACCTTGTAACCAATCAGATCAACGTGTGATCGTCAACCAGTGGATCTCTGAGCTGAGCGAGTGAGTGGAGGCGGGGCTCATTTGCATATTCATAGAACCACGCATACTAAATAAGGCAAGGGTGTCGAGTTACATTCAAGATATTTTAAGGCATGAAGACATTCTTTTCAAGGTAAAAACGTTTAAATATGTCATTTTGGTGATCAAAGATGAGCTTTAAGGGATACAGTTATTGACTACAGGGAGACTTTCAGATGCTGCTGTAGAAGGCGAGGGTTTGGATCAGAACCAGTGTGTATATACGAAATCAGAAACTCACCACGAAGGGCTCCATCCGCGTTCCTCCAGCGTTCCCGATGAAGATGCCGGAGCTGGGCTGGAAGGAGAGTGAGTGTTGGCTCCGGTGGAAGGCCACGCGATGGTGTTCCTCACAGTCCATGTAGAGCTTCACCTCCTCCCCCTGCACCGCCAGTGTGAACCTGGCCCAGCGGCCCGTGAGCTCCGCCATCTTGAAGGAGGCGGCCTCGCGCGTGTGTGTGTCTCCGGGCTCGCTGTAGTACAGGAGCACGCGCTGAGACCCGTCCTCCACCGGCGCCAGCGCCACGCCCAGGTGCACCAGCTTCTGCAGGGCGTCAGTGATGGCGAACAGCACTCCTCCTCGACGGCTGCTGGGTTTGGCCGTGACGATGATGGCGAAGTCACGGTAGAACGGGTCGGGGATGAAGGAGCGCGTGAGGCGGCCCACGTTAGCGTCCGGCCCGAAGCTGTACGCGGGGAATCCCTCGAAGCCGGTGATGAAGGAGACCGACGGGGGCAAGGGCACGCCGATGAGCTCCGTCAGGTCCAGCTGCCCGCCAGAGCCACTCTCTGCACACACACACACACACACACACACACACACACAGCAGTGGTTAATACTGGGAGAGTCAGCAGCCTCAGGCCACAGGAGCCAGAGAGTGTCAGTGGATATGATCTAAGTCTGCATGCTGTCTCACGTAACATCGCATTTGCAATGTGCAACACACTAACATTTGACTCCTGAAAAACATCATCAAAAACAGTAAAAACTGTGAAAAATTATTCTAACGTAAAACCACTGTTTTCTACAGTCAAACCAAAAGTTATTCAGACACATTTCTCACATTATCACAGTTTATTCGCTAAAGTTTAGAAAATGGTACTAAAATATGAGCAGAACTCAGTTGATATTTGACTGGTTTTGTCCGTCCTTCTGTTAGACTGTCTCACACATGAATTATGTTGAATATCTGTCAGCTGTTAAATTTAACTACACAATTAGATAATACCAGTTTAGCTCAACCAATCACCAAGCAATGCTTCATTGTGTTCAGTCTGTGTGTAAAAAGAGCATTAGCAATTAAAGAAGAAACACTTCAGCAAAACATGATCAGCTCAAAGTGTCCCAATCATTTTTGGTCCCAATTTTACGGGTAGTCTCTGTATGAAGAATTATTTGGTATAATATGTCACAGTTTACTTTATTTTGCTCTCCTCACTTACAGAAATGAACTATAGTGTCCTGATCACACTAGTGAAAAAAATAGAAAAATGTATATCTGGTGTGTGAATCATTTTTGGTTTGACTGTACATGAATATACAGTAAAGAGTAATTTATTCCTGTGATCAAAGCTGCATCATTACTCCAGTCTTCAGTGTCACATGATCCTTCACAAATCACTCTAATATGAGGATTTGATGCTCAAGAAACATTTATGATTATGATCAGTGTTGCTTGAGGAATTGGAGTGCAATGCATCTTTTATAAAATACGAGACATTATTATAATCTCCAGCGAATAATTCCTCTCAAAATGAAGGTCTTTATAATCTCTCCCTGCATTTTCCTGTTTATGTGCTGAGCGGCGGCCAACAGTCCTGCAGTTTTATTACACACACACTTCATCCGGGGCTGTAAGCTCCCTCCAGGTCCTACATCTTCATTCCCCTCCACTTCAGTCGGCTTCTGTTTCCCTTGCAGATGAGAAACCCTTACAGCCCAGAACTACTGTACCAGAGCCTGAGCTAATCACAGATCAGCTTCATCTACCCCCCCGAGCACATCAAGCTGAGCCGTATCAGCCGGCCTCGCTGAAGACCTGGATCCACACATGGTCTTGATTAGAGTCGAGGAGCGCAAACAATCGCTCGCTCTGTGCCGAGACCCCATCATCTGGAAGCGGTTAGCGTGGGCTAATAGAACCGCTGTGAAGAACGTGCCTGTACAACTGGGCTCGTGAGGAAACACGACAGCCTGAAGAAAGAGACGCCACTGCTATCTAAGCACTCACAGCACAACTTAAGGTGGAACTCAGGGTTTGTGCTACTAATGCTCAGTACTGTACATCATAACACTGAGCCTTCTGTCCCAAACGCCAGATTAAGGAATCTCCCATTTCCGGTTCATTAGCCGTTTCCATCCAAAGTTACAAACTTGTGCACAAAATTGGAATATCGCTTAGAATATTGGCAACACTTTATAATAACGTTCAGTTGTAAGTCATTTATACGTGGTTAGTTAATGATGAACTAATCATTTACAGAACATTCATAAATGATTAGCAAGTGATATACTAACATTTTATGTATGTTTTGTAAATTCCGTTACAAGTGATTAGTAAATGATTAACTAATTATTTACGAAACATCACTATGCGTTCATAAATGATTAATAAGTGATATGTTAATTATTGTATGCATGTTTTGTAGATTCAGTTATAAGTCATTTACAATGAAACATGAATATGCGTTTCATAAATGTTTAATAAATAATGTTTTTATTTAATTTATTTATTGTATGTATGTAGCAATTAGAGGGTGCAGAAAGTGTTGTAAATGCCTTGAATACACGTACAGATCATTTGTAACAGGTAAGTGTTACATATTTACAAGTGATGAATAGTTTACACTTTAGATTAGAGGATGCAGAAAGTGTTGTAAATGATTTATAACACTTTCTGCATCCCCTAATCTAAAGTGTAAACTATTCATCACTTGTAATATGTTACACTTACCTGTAATACGTTTCAAGAAACACCAAACCAACATTAGAGACGCTGCAACGCCATTGGTTATCTACTCCAGTTATCCAATCACAGCTGACGCTGAGCAAAGTCACATGAGGTTTGAGGGATTTATTCAGAAAATGTGTTTCCATTTTAGCTTGTCTTCTTATCGGATCAACACTATTATCCACCTCAATTGAGCGCATGAGTTTTTTATGTGCATTTCAGAATTTATGCATATCTTGATGTTTCCATCCAGTTTTTTTTTAAGCGAAATCCCAAAATGTGTATGGCGTCTCACACACACACGCCAAATACGCCCCGCCGCAGAAGTATGATAACGCTCATCATTCCAGGAAATCCCTCTCGGGCATCACACTATCAAGCTGAATAAACAGAAGATGATTAAACATGAGCAACAGACACTGAGTTCTTCAAGACTATCAGGTATTTTCATGATAATAAAGTATATTTTTACTTCAATGATAATTGACATAGCCTTAATCACTGTATAGAATACTATGAAATAATATGTAGTGTGCCTTATTGTTTGTAAGAAGCCACATCATCTCACAGAAGGATGCTTTCAAACACTCATCTGACGTTATGAAGGGAGTTTGTTGAACAAGAGGTTCATAAATGCTTCTCATGTTTGGAAAGATGCGACTCAAACTCGCAGTGCTTTCAGCGTTCACTGATCCAAGAGCTGTGCTTCACTGATCTCAGAGCTGTGCTTCACTGATCTCAGAGCTGTGCTTCACTGATCTCAGAGCTGTGCTTCACTGATCTCAGAGCTGTGCTTCACTGATCCCAGAGCTGTGCTTCACTGATCCCAGAGCTGTGCTTCACTGATCCCAGAGCTGTGCTTCACTGATCCCAGAGCTGTGCTTCACTGATCTCAGAGCTGTGCTTCACTGATCTCACAGCTGTGCTTCACTGATCTCAGTGCTGTGCTTCACTGATCCCAGAGCTGTGCTTCACTGATCTCAGAGCTGTGCTTAACTGATCTCAGAGCTGTGCTTCACTGATCCCAGAGCTGTGCTTCACTGATCCCAGAGCTGTGCTTGACTGATCCCAGAGCTGTGCTTCACTGATCCCAGAGCTGTGCTTGACTGATTCCAGAGCTGTGCTTCACTGATCCCAGAGCTGTGCTTCACTGATCTCAGTGCTGTGCTTCACTGATCCCAGAGCTGTGCTTCACTGATCTCAGAGCTGTGCTTAACTGATCTCAGAGCTGTGCTTCACTGATCCCAGAGCTGTGCTTCACTGATCCCAGAGCTGTGCTTCACTGATCCCAGAGCTGTGCTTCACTGATCCCAGAGCTGTGCTTCACTGATCTCAGACCTGTGCTTCACTGATCACTGATCCCAGAGCTATGCTTCACTGATCTCAGAGCTGTGCTTCACTGATCCCAGAGCTGTGCTTCACTGATCCCAAAGCTGTGCTTCACTGATCCCAGAGCTGTGCTTCACTGATCCCAGAGCTGTGCTTCACTGATCTCAGAGCTGTGCTTCACTGATCCCAGAGCTGTGCTTCACTGATCCCAAAGCTGTGCTTCACTGATCCCAGAGCTGTGCTTCACTGATCCCAGAGCTGTGCTTCACTGATCCCAGAGCTGTGCTTCACTGATCTCAGAGCTGTGCTTCACTGATCCCAGAGCTGTGCTTGACTGATCCCAGAGCTGTGCTTCACTGATCCCAGAGCTGTGCTTGACTGATCCCAGAGCTGTGCTTCACTGATCTCAGAGCTGTGCTTCACTGATCCCAGAGCTGTGCTTCACTGATCCCAGAGCTGTGCTTCACTGATCTCAGACCTGTGCTTCACTGATCACTGATCCCAGAGCTATGCTTCACTGATCTCAGAGCTGTGCTTCACTGATCCCAGAGCTGTGCTTCACTGATCCCAAAGCTGTGCTTCACTGATCCCAGAGCTGTGCTTCACTGATCCCAGAGCTGTGCTTCACTGATCCCAGAGCTGTGCTTGACTGATCTCAGAGCTGTGCTTCACTGATCCCAGAGCTGTGCTTCACTGATCCCAGAGCTGTGCTTCACTGATCCCAGAGCACTGATCCCAGAGCTGTGCTTCACTGATCTCAGAGCTGTGCTTCACTGATCTCAGAGCTGTGCTTAACTGATCTCAGAGCTGTGCTTCACTGATCTCAGAGCTGTGCTTCACTGATCCCAGAGCTGTGCTTCACTGATCCCAGAGCTGTGCTTCACTGATCTCAGACCTGTGCTTCACTGATCACTGATCCCAGAGCTATGCTTCACTGATCTCAGAGCTGTGCTTCACTGATCCCAGAGCTGTGCTTCACTGATCCCAAAGCTGTGCTTCACTGATCCCAGAGCTGTGCTTCACTGATCCCAGAGCTGTGCTTCACTGATCCCAGAGCTGTGCTTCACTGATCCCAGAGCTGTGCTTGACTGATCCCAGAGCTGTGCTTCACTGATCCCAGAGCTGTGCTTGACTGATCCCAGAGCTGTGCTTCACTGATCTCAGAGCTGTGCTTCACTGATCCCAGAGCTGTGCTTCACTGATCCCAGAGCTGTGCTTCACTGATCTCAGACCTGTGCTTCACTGATCACTGATCCCAGAGCTATGCTTCACTGATCTCAGAGCTGTGCTTCACTGATCCCAGAGCTGTGCTTCACTGATCCCAAAGCTGTGCTTCACTGATCCCAGAGCTGTGCTTCACTGATCCCAGAGCTGTGCTTCACTGATCCCAGAGCTGTGCTTGACTGATCTCAGAGCTGTGCTTCACTGATCCCAGAGCTGTGCTTCACTGATCCCAGAGCTGTGCTTCACTGATCCCAGAGCACTGATCCCAGAGCTGTGCTTCACTGATCCCAGAGCTGTGCTTCACTGATCTCAGACCTGTGCTTCACTGATCCCAGAGCTGTGATCCCAGAGCTGTGCTTCACTGATCTCAGAGCTGTGCTTCACTGATCCCAGAGCTGTGCTTCACTGATCCCAGAGCTGTGCTTGACTGATCCCAGAGCTGTGCTTCACTGATCTCAGAGCTGTGCTTGACTGATTCCAGAGCTGTGCTTCACTGATCCCAGAGCTGTGCTTGACTGATCCCAGAGCTGTGCTTCACTGATCTCAGAGCTGTGCTTGACTGATCCCAGAGCTGTGCTTGACTGATCCCAGAGCTGTGCTTCACTGATCCCAGAGCTGTGCTTCACTGATCCCAGAGCTGTGCTTAACTGATCTTAGAGCTGTGCTTCACTGATCCCAGAGCTGTGCTTCACTGGTCTCAGAGCTGTGCTTCACTGATCACTGATCCCAGAGCTGTGCTTGACTGATCTCAGAGCTGTGCTTCACTGATCCCAGAGCTGTGCTTCACTGATCCCAAAGCTGTGCTTCACTGATCCCAGAGCTGTGCTTCACTGATCTCAGAGCTGTGCTTGACTGATCTCAGAGCTGTGCTTGACTGATCCCAGAGCTGTGCTTCACTGATCCCAGAGCTGTGCTTCACTGATCCCAGAGCACTGATCCCAGAGCTGTGCTTGACTGATCTCAGAGCTGCGCTTCACTGATCCCAGAGCTGTGCTTCACTGATCCCAGAGCTGTGCTTCACTGATCTCAGACCTGTGCTTCACTGATCCCAGAGCTGTGCTTCACTGATCTTAGAGCTGTGCTTCACTGATCCCAGAGCTGTGCTTCACTGATCTCAGAGCTGTGCTTCACTGATCACTGATCCCAGAGCTATGCTTCACTGATCTCAGAGCTGTGCTTCACTGATCCCAGAGCTGTGCTTCACTGATCTCAGACCTGTGCTTCACTGATCCCAGAGCTGTGCTTCACTGATCCCAGAGCTGTGCTTCACTGATCCCAGAGCTGTGCTTGACTGATCCCAGAGCACTGATCCCAGAGCTGTGCTTGACTGATCTCAGAGCTGCGCTTCACTGATCCCAGAGCTGTGCTTGACTGATCTCAGAGCTGCGCTTCACTGATCCCAGAGCTGTGCTTCACTGATCCCAGAGCTGTGCTTCACTGATCCCAGAGCACTGATCCCAGAGCTGTGCTTGACTGATCTCAGAGCTGCGCTTCACTGATCCCAGAGCTGTGCTTCACTGATCCCAGAGCACTGATCCCAGAGCAGTGCTTCACTGATCCCAGAGCTGTGCTTCACTGATCCCAGAGCTGTGCTTCACTGATCCCAGAGCTGTGCTTCACTGATCTCAGAGCTGTGCTTCACTGATCCCAGAGCTGTGATCCCAGAGCTGTGCTTCACTGATCTCAGAGCTGTGCTTCACTGATCCCAGAGCTGTGCTTCACTGATCCCAGAGCTGTGCTTCACTGATCTCAGAGCTGTGCGATCCCAGAGCTGTGCTTCACTGATCTCAGAGCTGTGCTTCACTGATCTCAGAGCTGTGCTTCACTGATCTCAGAGCTGTGCTTCACTGATCTCAGAGCTGTGCTTCACTGATCCCAGAGCTGTGCTTCACTGATCTCAGAGCTGTGCTTCACTGATCCCAGAGCTGTGATCCCAGAGCTGTGCTTCACTGATCTCAGAGCTGTGCTTCACTGATCCCAGAGCTGTGCTTCACTGATCTCAGAGCTGTGCTTCACTGATCTCAGAGCTGTGCTTCACTGATCCCAGAGCTGTGCTTCACTGATCCCAGAGCTGTGCTTCACTGATCTCAGAGCAGCGTTCACTGATCCCAGAGCTGTGCTTCACTGATCCCAAAGCTGTGCTTCACTGATCTCAGAGCTGTGCTTCACTGATCCCAGAGCTGTGCTTCACTGATCTCAGAGCTGTGCTTCACTGATCTCAGAGCTGTGCTTCACTGATCCCAGAGCTGTGCTTCACTGATCCCAGAGCTGTGCTTCACTGATCTCAGAGCAGCGTTCACTGATCCCAAAGCTGTGCTCGACTGATCTCAGAGCTGTGCTTCACTGATCCCAGATCTGTGATCCCAGAGCTGTGCTTCACTGATCTCAGAGCTGTGCTTGACTGATCTCAGAGCTGTGCTTCACTGATCTCAGAGCTGTGCTTCACTGATCTCAGAGCTGTGCTTCACTGATCTCAGAGCTGTGCTTCACTGATTTCAAAATCGCAATAAGCCAAATCAGTTTAAGTGCGATTTTGCGTTAACTGAAATTAATCGTGCAGCCGTAGCTATTGTTAAGGCTGTGTTTGTGTTGTCTAAACACACATTCATGAGTCATATCAACCAAAGTGCAAATGTTTATACTCAAGATTCACTGCAGCTGTTCTAAATAAAACCAGTAAAGAGACTCTAAAGTCAGAAAGCTGGCGACGGGACCTAGAGGACGTTCAGCCTCCCTGACACCAGTAACCTTCACTGAACCCACTTCTAGAAGAGCAGACGCAGTGTGGACAACATAGAGCCGACATTACATCCTAACATCAGCATGTTGGAAAAAATCATGTTCATGTTGAGAAATGCTGAAGTTTAGCAGACTATCAGTGCACTCCACATCTGCAGGGTGGAGCGGACTCCCATCTCGACTCCAACACAACTACACAACTACACAACTACACACACCAGCGAGAGGCACGAGGGTCAGTCAGCTCAGATGAGAGAGGACTTTACAGGTCAGATATCATGTTCACTATTATTGTTTAGAAGATCTGGATACGACTCCAAGAGAACAGAGATACCCTGTGAAGTCATGAAGGAGTCATAGAGGACTGAGATGTATCTCACAGGAGTTTATACAGGAGAAACATGTGGCAGAGCTTTTGTCTGTCAGTCATTGGCTGGACTGTGAAAAGGGAGCGTTGAGTACCGGAACCGAGGCAGATGTGAAAGATTATAAACACTGTAAAAATGATTTTTCAAAGTTGAAAATAAAACAAAGATTATTGGAATATGCTTTACAACAAAATAATTAATTCAATGTGATACTTGCCATCTTTTTAACTATTAGTACAGTTTACTAGCAACTTCTAAATCCTAAAATATATATATATACAGTATATATTATAAAGGCACAGATAAATCATTCACAATAAACCCAGTAACATGCCTTAAGAAAATAAATAGGGTTCATTTAATTTCATGCCAACTTTACCTTTTCTGAAGAGGAAATGAAAGGCGTTATGACATGCACTTGAAAGGTTATATGAAATTTTGACCTCTTTACATGCATGAATTAATGCATAGCTTTGAGTTTTGAGACTTGCATGCATGTAAACCAGTAAAAATATTGCTGTGCATGTAAACACACACAAAAATGACAGCAATAATCTGTTCATAATTTATTGACTTGCACACATTTGGCCATTCATGAATCAAAGACTCTATAAATTTTCCCAGTTTCACCAGTCTGTTGTGCAACTAGTGGAAACACTTAGCAAGTATAAAGACATTTGTGTCTTTATTGCACTTTTATGACACAGACCAGATGTGCCTTTAGCCTGAGGATCGCCACTACAAGGCTTCTGGTGAAGAGATGAAGGCTTGAGTTATCGGCTCTCAGTGGATCGAGGTCAATGTCAGGATGAGTAACAAGGAGAACATTATGGCTTATTGGGAATGTTTTCTGTGGAATGGACCAAAGGTTGAAGGGCTTGGGCAGATGTGTTGATCATGGACTCATTAAAAGAGCCGGACGAGGTTGGGAATAAGCTTTTAAAATTAAAACGCTACAACATGGTAAAAAAAAACTCTAAATTGAAGTTTTCTGATTTGTCAATGTACACAATGGAGCTTTTTTGCCTAATATGACGAACTATTCCAATCACAATCTGTTTTCAAAGAGAATATATTTAAATGCTTTAAATACATTTAAAAAAGCCCATTACAAATCAATGTGCAGCAAAAATAAATGAAAGAATAGTGCCGTTCCTTTGGTCACTGGTGCTTTAAAGCACAGTATTCCTGAACTTTACCCAGAAACCACTGCGGCTGTAAAACTGTGAAAGCTCAACATGTGATCCGGTCTCCACAACAACCATTGGCTGTGTAATACATTTAAATATTAACGGTAAATATTTTTCTGTTTGCGTTCCAATTATATATGATCCTTGAATCCCAGAGAGTAAGATCAGAAAAAGCAGCACAAATGAGGAGAAACCCACAGATATTCATGGAAGTGGCCGCTGGAAGTGAACACGATCATGAAACACAGAGTTAGCAAGTCACAGATACATCATCTAATTAAAGCTGCAAGCAGCATTTATCGGGGTTCAAGCATTTAAGGACTTTAAGCACACAAGCATCAAAAGACATTACGTTTTAATTAGCAAACTTTTAACCACTGACATCATAGATGGAAAAGTCAATTTACAGCCAATACTGGCAATTTACCATAGGAAATATATGGTTTTCAAAGCTTTTTGCCAGTTATAGCGCCACCTATGGTCCGATCTCCATGAAACTCTGCATGCTTCCTCACCATGTTCTGACACATATGCTCATCAATGTGAAGTTCTGAGTTTTCCTGTACGATTTATAGGCTTTTGAGTGTATTTTGCCACGCCCCTTTTCTAAATGACCCTGTTACAGCCACCCAAATGCAAAAGTTCAACTTTTTTTTTCGATAACTATTGATCTAGAGAGTCCAGAGAATTGTCCTAGACTGGTTTGGTTCCGATCGGGCGAAAAACCAGGGACTAGTTCGCAAAAGTAGGTTTTGGACAAAATTCGACATAGCAGCATTTTTCATGCCTAAATCGAAACTGGAGATAGCCATTTTGTCCGCCTTGAGCCAGGGATCACAGTGGCGTAAGACACTTGAGGACTAGGACAAACGGCCTAAGAGTTATGGGCGATTTTGCACTTTTGGTTGCTGTAGCGCCACCTATGGGCCAATCGGGGTCATACTCTGATAGGTTGTCCCCAAATTGAGGCCTACCATCTGGCCAGGTTTCAAGTCTCTAGGCCTTACGGTTTGGCCTGCACGATGCGTTTTACAGATCCTTACAATTACAATAGGGTTTCAGCATTTCATGCTTGAACCCCTAATTAGTAATTGCAAAATTAGTAAAGCTTCAGACCAAGCATGATGCTAATGACGGACTCAGGGATTCCTGGATGTGGATTCCAGGACATGAGTGACGATGTAAAAGAGCGAAGGCAAAATGAAGGGATCTCATCAGTCCAGAATGTTTGACTTTGGCCTGAGTCTATAGAGCAGTGGTTCTCAACTCCAGTCCTCGTGACCCACTGCTCTGCACATTTTGTATGTCTCTCTTATCTGACACACTCAGTTCAGTTCATGGAGTCTCTCCTAATGAGCTGATGATCTGATTCAGGTGTGTTAAATAAGGGAGACATACAAAATGTGCAGAGCAGCGGGTCACGAGGACTGGAGTTGAGAAACACTGCTATAGAGCCTTCCCATGAGCCTCGAGTGAGCGAGCTGAGCGAAGGGCGTGATTTGATCATTCCTGAGGAGTCACTTGATGAACACCAAATGTATAACAAAAAATACATAAATTAGTATAACACATGCAATGTGAATAAAAGTCCAATGAGCACGACATCATATGTTTTCGGTCACACTTGGCGAATCGTACTGTGTTTATAATGAGTTTAGCGGCGTGACCTCGGCTTCAGGACAGCCAGAGCCGGATCAGCCTTATCACAGTCTCTGAACAATTATCCTCTTCTGCCACTCCCTTCAGCACAGCACTCCAGAGTCCAGCGTTTCCCAACCTTTCCCAACCTTTCCCTTCGTCGCCCACTTTAACCCAGACACAAACAGCGGATTTCCTACCGGCCTTTGATTTCAGAGTTCAGAGAGTAAAGCGGTCAAAGATAAAGATTACTTCAACAAATTCACTGTTTATTTACTCTCAGGAGTGTTACTTTCAATACTCGTCAATAACTGTTGTAATGAGGAATTGCAAAAACTACCGTTCAAAATATTTTCTGCTCACCAAAGCTGTTTATTTGATCAAATATACAGTAAAACAGTGAAATATTATTCCAGTGTAAATCAGCTGTTTTCTATGTGAATATACAGTAAAGTGTAATTTATTCCTGTGATCAAAGCATCATTACTCCAGTCTTCAGTGTCACATGATCCTTCACAAATCACTCTAATATGATGATTTGATGCTCAAGAAACATTTATGATTATGATCAGTGTGTAAAACAGTTGTGCTGCTTCAGATTTCTGTGGGAATCGTCATACATTTTATTTTTCAGGATTCTTTGATGAATAGAAAGTTCAACATTTATTTGAAATAGTATCTTTTTGTAACATTATAAATGTCTTTACTGATCAGTTTAATGAGCCCTTGATGAATAAAAGATTACATTTCTTTCAGAAAATAAAGTCTAACAAACTTTTGAATGGTTTTGTATATTTCATGCTGTACTTAAATCTACTTAAAAACATAAAAAGTTTCATTAACTAAACTGTATATTATATTGCAGCTCTATCTGTGATTTGGTTGGTCAGTATTAAACTAGTTTCACTCATTACAGATGCTGTACTTCAGTGTAAATCTGTGAAATGATCAGACACACACTGTACACACACTGTACTACTGCAGATCTGAAGACCAAACACACACGCTTTCATTCGACCACCAGAGCAGTAAACGAGCGTGCTGGGGTGTGTGTGTGTGTGTGTGTGTGTGTGTGTGTGTGTGTGTGTGTGTGTGTGTGTGTGTGTGTGTGTGGCTTTATCCGGTGCTGAGGTTGAGTTTTCCAGAGAGGACTCAATGAAGCCTTGAGTTTCAGTGAACGTTCACTGGGAGCAAACACACTAACCCATCACACGCGTTTGATCCGGCCTTCATCATCACTGCGTCGTGAATCGAGGTATGCGCATTAATACCAACAGCAGAACTCACGGAAAATGAACAGCTGTTAAATGTTGTCATTCACAGAGACCTGATCTAATACACTAGCCTTCAAAAAAAAAATTCTCAAAGAGACTGATATAAAGTAAACACTAACAATGTGTGTTGTTTGTGAGTTTCACACAAACTCTCTGCGCTCCACATCTTCTCTCCTCGGAGGACGAGAGCCGGCCTGGGCTTTTCTAGAACATGAATGAGTCAAATCTGGGGAAATATTGCAGTTCAGCAGTTGCTCCAAAACGACCTCGTGAAATGTCATTTATGACGTCCGCTGTGTGGAATAATAACACACACTTTGTGAAATCACTCACTGAATGTCAGACTCAGTTCTGTGCCATTCTGACTAATAAATGCCCTTTAACTGAGGAAAGTATGAACAGTCTGTCGGGTCACATGACCGTCGAGTGATTATCGACACCAGTGTGTGAATCAGTGACAGGAGGCAGCGCAGGTCCGTGTGAACACACACACACACACACACACACACACACACACACACACACATACACACACACACACACACACAGGTGCAGGTCAGTGTGAACACACACACACACACACACAGGTGCAGGTCAGTGTGAACACACACACACACACACACACACACACTTGGGAACGCTATATTTCTTCATAAACATTTGCACCAGCCTCTCACCTGCTTGTTTCATTTGCTTCAGAGTGCAAAGTAGCAGAAAATCCTTTCAAGTGCAATTTACAATGCAAACATTTAATCAGTGAGAGAGAGAGAGAGAGAGAGAGAGAGAGAGAGAGAGAGAGAGAGGAGAGAGAGAGAGAGGAGAGAGAGAGAGAGAGAGGAGAGAGAGAGAGAGAGAGAGAGAGAGAGAGAGAGAGAGAGAGGAGAGAGAGGAGAGAGAGAGAGAGGAGAGAGAGAGGAGAGAGAGAGAGAGAGAGAGAGAGAGAGAGAGAGAGAGAGAGAGAGAGAGAGAGAGAGAGACTGCACAAAGGAAACACACAATCATTTATAATAAATTATATATATGTGTGTGTGTGTGTGTGTGTGTGTGTTCCCCTGACCAAATAATCATCTGTATAAGAGTGAATAAAATGGCGTGATCGTCCCGGAGGAAGCGGGAGATTCAGTGTGTGTTTCGACTGATGATGATTGATCGGGTTTGGCAGAAGATCCTCTAGCGGTCCTGCAGTTGTTCTGACCCTCCGCTAAAGCTACGCATCTCTCGAGTCGGGATCGGTTTCCTCAGAGTTCCTGATTAATTGAGCGCCGGCTGTGTGTGGAGACAGAAGACAACGGGAATAATACAGATGCTGTGTAATGAAAGGAGTGTGTTTACTGTGGCACACGAGACGCTTCAGACACGGGTTATTAACACACATCTGTTCCTCTGTTCATCACGACTCCTCCACACACACACTGAAATCCTTCACTGGGATCGCTGTATTCCGGAGCCAGAGTCCCTGCTAACATCAGCCGGATCGAGGAGACGGGACAGGCCTGCCAACACCAGCCTCCAGTGAGAATCACTTTACATGAGTCTGAAAGAGTCTCTTCTGCTCAAAGCTGCGTTTATTTGATCAGAAATACAGTAGAAACAGTGAAATATTATTATAATGTAAATCAGCTGTTTTCTATGTGAATATATAGTAAAGTTTCAGCATCATTACTCCAGTCTTCAGTGTCACATGATCCTTCAGAAATCATTCTAATATGAAACATTAATGATTATGATCGGTGTTGGAAACAGTTGTGCTGCTTCAGATTTCTGTGGAAACTATCATACATTTGATTTCTCAGGATTCTATTTGATAGATAGAAAGTTCAAAAGAACAGGGAACCAAAACTGTTTCTTCAACACTTTACAATAAGGTTCGTTAGTTAACATTAGTAAACTACTTTAGTTAAAGGGATACTTCAGGATTTAGCATTAAGCTTTGTATTAGTAGAAAAGCTGTAGTATTTTCGAGTGACCGTGCTTCCCCCCCTCATGTCCCCCTGAGACCAGAGATTTATGTATTTTTTGTCTGGAAAAAATCCTCAGATGACGCAAAAATCATCATTTTGCATCATTGGAGGATTATTTGGCCAGAGGCGAGAGACTCCAGCCAGTAGGGGGAGCTGTCCCGCATGTCCTCAACCTAGTGATGTAGTACTCGAGTCCGGTCTCGAGACCGATTTCTGCTTTCTCGGACTCGACTCGGACTTGTTCCTTCAAAGACTCGGTCTTGACTCGGACTCGGCATAGGCGGTCTCGTCCCCATCACTAGTCCACTAGAATACATACCACTAGAAAATTTTAATTTGCTCTGCATGTCCTAACTATGATTAAAAAAGTCAGGCTGGGCTTAACATGTTGATGACAGAGCAGCACTGTTGAAGCAGTTTAGAAAAATAGGCAGAAGATGATGCATGTAGGGATTTTTTTAATGATAGTAAAAGCATAGTCCATATTAAGACGTTAAGACTGCTCCTCTAAACAATTCCCAATCTAGCTTAGTCTGTAGGCCTAACTGTTGATTATTAACTGGGGTGATATTAAATCATGAATATGAAAACTGACATGTTTTTATGGTCTTGGTCTCGACTCCTAAAGACTCGGTCTCGACTCGGACTCGACTGAATTTGAAAACCAACGGACTCGGTCTCGACTCGGACTCGACCCTACAAAGACTCGGTCTTGACTCGGACTCGGCATAGGCGGTCTCGTCCCCATCACTACCTCAACCCGCCCATAGAGGGAGCTCACTCACAGAATGTACACATAGTGTCAGCCGTCTTTTATTTGGAAGCTAAGCTAGCAGGCTCTTGCTCTGTGGAGAAAGCTGAGTAGTAGGGGTTACCATCCTCTTTTTCCCGGACATGTCCGGCCGTCGAGATCGTCCAAAATGTCCGGGATTCGGCTTTTGCTTTCTGCAGTCGCCGTTCATTGTTTACATGCACACCTTTTGTTTCAATCTAACCGAATTCATTCCGATTGGTGAATCTGAATGTAGTGTTTACATGAACACTAAACAAGTGATCGGTTGATGTGCGTTTTACCATTGCTAAGAAGATTCCCGCTCCTCCGTGAGAGATACGAGACCGGTGCGTCTCAGTAATCACGCCACCGGCCTCGTCCTGCTCACCACAGTAAACATGATGACGTTCTCCCGCGGCCCTCAGTCTCGTCCTGCTCGCCACAGTAAACATGATGGCGTTCTCCCGCGGCCCTCAGCCTCGTCCTGCTCGCCACAGTAAACATGATGGCGTTCTCCCGCGGCCCTCAGCCTCGTCCTGCTCGCCACAGTAAACATGATGACGTTCTCCCGCGGCCCTCAGCCTCGTCCTGCTCACCACAGTAAACATGATGACGTTCTCCCGCGGCCCTCAGTCTCGTCCTGCTCGCCACAGTAAACATGATGGCGTTCTCCCGCGGCCCTCAGCCTCGTCCTGCTCACCACAGTAAACATGATGACGTTCTCCCGCGGCCCTCAGTCTCGTCCTGCTCGCCACAGTAAACATGATGGCGTTCTCCCACGGCCCTCAGCCTCGTCCTGCTCGCCACAGTAAACATGATGGCGTTCTCCCGCGGCCCTCAGCCTCGTCCTGCTCGCCACAGTAAACATGATGACGTTCTCCCGCGGCCCTCAGTCTCGTCCTGCTCGCCACAGTAAACATGATGGCGTTCTCCTGCGGCCCTCAGCCTCGTCCTGCTCGCCACAGTAAACATGATGACGTTCTCCTGCGGCCCTCAGCCTCGTCCTGCTCACCACAGTAAACATGATGACGTTCTCCCGCGGCCCTCAGTCTCGTCCTGCTCGCCACAGTAAACATGATGACGTTCTCCCGCGGCCCTCAGTCTCGTCCTGCTCGCCACAGTAAACATGATGGCGTTCTCCCGCGGCCCTCAGCCTCGTCCTGCTCGCCACAGTAAACATGATGACGTTCTCCCGCGGCCCTCAGTCTCGTCCTGCTCGCCACAGTAAACATGATGGCGTTCTCCCGCGGCCCTCAGCCTCGTCCTGCTCGCCACAGTAAACATGATGGCGTTCTCCCGCGGCCCTCAGCCTCGTCCTGCTCGCCACAGTAAACATGATGGCGTTCTCCCGCGGCCCTCAGCCTCGTCCTGCTCGCCAGAGTAAACATGATGACGTTCTCCTGCGGCCCCTCAGCCTCGTCCTGCTCGCCACAGTAAACATGATGACGTTCTCCCGCGGCCCTCAGCCTCGTCCTGCTCGCCACAGTAAACATGATGACGTTCTCCCGCGGCCCTCAGCCTCGTCCTGCTCGCCACAGTAAACATGATGACGTTCTCCCGCGGCCCTCAGCCTCGTCCTGCTCGCCAGAGTAAACATGATGACGTTCTCCTGCGGCCCCTCAGCCTCGTCCTGCTCGCCAGAGTAAACATGATGACGTTCTCCCGCGGCCCTCAGCCTCGTCCTGCTCGCCACAGTAAACATGATGACGTTCTCCCGCGACCCCTCAGCCTCGTCCTGCTCGCCACAGTAAACATGATGGCGTTCTCCCGCGGCCCTCAGCCTCGTCCTGCTCGCCACAGTAAACATGATGACGTTCTCCTGCGGCCCCTCAGCCTCGTCCTGCTCGCCACAGTAAACATGATGACGTTCTCCCGCGGCCCTCAGTCTCGTCCTGCTCGCCACAGTAAACATGATGACGTTCTCCTGCGGCCCCTCAGCCTCGTCCTGCTCGCCACAGTAAACATGATGGCGTTCTCCCGCGGCCCTCAGCCTCGTCCTGCTCACCACAGTAAACATGATGACGTTCTCCCGCGGCCCTCAGTCTCGTCCTGCTCACCACAGTAAACATGATGACGTTCTCCCGCGGCCCTCAGACTCGTCCTGCTCGCCAGAGTAAACATGATGACGTTCTCCCGCGGCCCTCAGCCTCGTCCTGCTCGCCACAGTAAACATGATGACGTTCTCCCGCGGCCCTCAGTCTCGTCCTGCTCGCCACAGTAAACATGATGACGTTCTCCCGCGGCCCTCAGCCTCGTCCTGCTCGCCACAGTAAACATGATGACGTTCTCCCGCGGCCCTCAGCCTCGTCCTGCTCGCCACAGTAAACATGATGACGTTCTCCCGCGGCCCTCAGACTCGTCCTGCTCGCCAGAGTAAACATGATGACGTTCTCCCGCGGCCCTCAGCCTCGTCCTGCTCGCCACAGTAAACATGATGACGTTCTCCCGCGGCCCTCAGACTCGTCCTGCTCGCCACAGTAAACATGATGACGTTCTCCCGCGGCCCTCAGCCTCGTCCTGCTCGCCACAGTAAACATGATGACGTTCTCCCGCGGCCCTCAGTCTCGTCCTGCTCGCCACAGTAAACATGATGACGTTCTCCCGCGGCCCTCAGCCTCGTCCTGCTCGCCACAGTAAACATGATGGCATTCTCCCGCGGCCCTCAGCCTCGTTCTGCTCGCCACAGTAAACATGATGACGTTCTCCCGCGGCCCTCAGCCTCGTCCTGCTCGCCAGAGTAAACATGATGACGTTCTCCCGCGGCCCTCAGTCTCGTCCTGCTCGCCACAGTAAACATGATGGCGTTCTCCCGCGGCCCTCAGCCTCGTCCTGCTCGCCACAGTAAACATGATGACGTTCTCCCGCGGCCCTCAGCCTCGTCCTGCTCGCCAGAGTAAACATGATGACGTTCTCCCGCGGCCCTCAGACTCGTCCTGCTCGCCACAGTAAACATGATGGCGTTCTCCCGCGGCCCTCAGCCTCGTCCTGCTCGCCACAGTAAACATGATGACGTTCTCCCGCGCCCCTCAGCCTCGTCCTGCTCGCCACAGTAAACATGATGACGTTCTCCCGCGGCCCTCAGCCTCGTCCTGCTCGCCACAGTAAACATGATGGCGTTCTCCCGCGGCCCTCAGCCTCGTCCTGCTCGCCACAGTAAACATGATGACGTTCTCCCGCGCCCCTCAGCCTCGTCCTGCTCGCCACAGTAAACATGATGTCGTTCTCCCGCGGCCCTCAGCCTCGTCCTGCTCGCCACAGTAAACATGATGACGTTCTCCCGCGGCCCTCAGCCTCGTCCTGCTCGCCACAGTAAACATGATGACGTTCTCCCGCGGCCCTCAGACTCGTCCTGCTCGCCACAGTAAACATGATGACGTTCTCCTGCGGCCCCTCAGCCTCGTCCTGCTCGCCAGAGTAAACATGATGACGTTCTCCCGCGGCCCTCAGCCTCGTCCTGCTCGCCACAGTAAACATGATGACGTTCTCCCGCGGCCCCTCAGCCTCGTCCTGCTCGCCACAGTAAACATGATGACGTTCTCCCGCGGCCCCTCAGCCTCGTCCTGCTCGCCACAGTAAACATGATGACGTTCTCCTGCGGCCCCTCAGCCTCGTCCTGCTCGCCACAGTAAACATGATGACGTTCTCCCGCGGCCCTCAGCCTCGTCCTGCTCGCCACAGTAAACATGATGACGTTCTCCCGCGGCCCTCAGACTCGTCCTGCTCGCCACAGTAAACATGATGACGTTCTCCTGCGGCCCCTCAGCCTCGTCCTGCTCGCCACAGTAAACATGATGACGTTCTCCCGCGGCCCTCAGACTCGTCCTGCTCGCCACAGTAAACATGATGGCGTTCTCCCGCGGCCCTCAGCCTCGTCCTGCTCGCCACAGTAAACATGATGGCGTTCTCCCGCGGCCCTCAGCCTCGTCCTGCTCGCCACAGTAAACATGATGACGTTCTCCCGCGGCCCTCAGCCTCGTCCTGCTCGCCACAGTAAACATGATGACGTTCTCCCGCGGCCCTCAGCCTCGTCCTGCTCGCCACAGTAAACATGATGACGTTCTCCCGCGGCCCTCAGCCTCGTCCTGCTCGCCACAGTAAACATGATGACGTTCTCCCGCGGCCCTCAGTCTCGTCCTGCTCGCCACAGTAAACATGATGGCGTTCTCCCGCGGCCCTCAGCCTCGTCCTGCTCGCCACAGTAAACATGATGACGTTCTCCCGCGGCCCTCAGTCTCGTCCTGCTCGCCACAGTAAACATGATGGCGTTCTCCCGCGGCCCTCAGCCTCGTCCTGCTCGCCACAGTAAACATGATGGCGTTCTCCCGCGGCCCTCAGCCTCGTCCTGCTCGCCACAGTAAACATGATGGCGTTCTCCCGCGGCCCTCAGCCTCGTCCTGCTCGCCACAGTAAACATGATGGCGTTCTCCCGCGGCCCTCAGCCTCGTCCTGCTCGCCACAGTAAACATGATGACGTTCTCCCGCGGCCCTCAGACTCGTCCTGCTCGCCACAGTAAACATGATGGCGTTCTCCCGCGGCCCTCAGCCTCGTCCTGCTCGCCACAGTAAACATGATGACGTTCTCCCGCGGCCCTCAGCCTCGTCCTGCTCGCCACAGTAAACATGATGAATGGCGACTGTAGAACGCAAAAGCCGAATCCCGGACATTTTGGGCGATCTCGAAATCCCGGGCAGACTTGTCACGGAGACTCACTAGTAGCCTAGCCTTGTTGTTTAACTGCACTCTCTTACCGGTAGGCGTGGCTTGGGAGTGGCCTCCTAGGGCAGCGAAGCAAGTGCATTCTGGGAGTTGTTGTCTTTCATCCACATGAGCCAAAAATACATTTTCTGTCTTTTCTCAGTCTAGAAAGCTCCAAATTCAAAAATAATTTCACATTTCTACTACATACTAAATGACCCATTTTAAATACACATTCATCTTTCCAGAGGTGAAGTATCCCTTTAACATGTATCAGCATCAAAAGTATCCATTTAACAATTTTTTCATTGGGCAAAAAGTCTTAGTTAAAAACAAGTTATTCGGATTAAAATGTTCAGAGAAAGAAGAAAGAACTGAAAGGTTCTTTAGGGAACCAACACTGGTTCTTCAGTGGCATAGCTGTGAGAACCCTCCCGTGAGAAGAGTAGATCTGCCTCTCTGTGCTCCGGGTTAGTCCTGATCTCTCTAACTCAGACTCTGAAGGACGTGTTCGCAGACGCTCCTCGAGAAGCACATTCTTGTTCCCGATCCAAACGCTGAAGGACCAGAAGCGTCTCCGTCCTGAACGCTCAGTGTTTCACCGCCCGACTAAATCAAGCCTTTCAAACACAATCCTCAGCCTGACGTTCCCCAGATCCGTGTGGCGTCTCCTTTACTGGAAATACTGTCACGCTCCCGAACCCAGGGCTAATAATGGAAGATGAATGCTTTTTCATCTCACTGTAGATCAGCAGATCTCAGTCATCTCAGACACACACCGGTGCGAACATGCAAAGTCTCGCTAATAATGTGAGCAAACACACTTCTCTTGTCTGGAAGGAGAATATGTGGGATTTTTGTAATATTTGAGTTTTGCACGTCTTGACCAAGAGACATTGTTGAGATAAGATTAAGGGAAATACAATGATTTTCAAAAACATGAAGTAAAACATATGGAATTTCTAATGATAATATCAGTCAATAAAGCTACTTTTATTAAACAAATACAGCATTTGTTTCCTTCCAGGTCAGTAGTACACTCAGTTGTGGACAGGGACTCAGAAAGCCAAAGTAACTAAGTTCATTTCTGACTCAACATTTACATTGGCAAAGAAATCATGGAAACTCCAGGGAAAGTTGGAGATCAGAAAGCGCTCGAATCCTCTCGCTGCACGACTAATGCTCAGACTAACGGATCAATGCTGTGAGTTAGAGGAACATCAGGATCTCTCTTCACCTCGGCTTACAGACGCTCAGCTCTCAGCGCACGAGTGAGGCTTTCCAAGGGAACAGGAAGAGGAGAAGAAGAAACTCAAGAGTAATGGAAGGAAAATGGGAACCGACTGAGATCTTATGTAACAGGCGTGACAGTTTTCAGGAAAATTCTTGCTCAATCCATAACATGCTTGTAAAAATTATACATAGTATAAAATCAGACAAAAAAAAGAGTATAGTGTGATGCACTGATAAATTCATCAATGCAATCCAAATAATGCTGGATGAAAATTGGCATGAATGGTAATAATGAAAACCCCGCCTCTCTGAGAGCTGCTCTGCTCTGATTGGTCAGATGGAGATTCGAACAGTAACGATGGCGTGTGTTTTACCGTATCAATCTCAGAAAACAGCGTCTTCTCCACATGAACAACACGAACCAAACTCTTCCAGTCTCAGATACACTACAGTGTTTGAGGGCGGGGCTAAGAGATGCTGTTTAGCCAATCAACACCACATTATGCAAATTAGTTACAAACCTACACAGGTTCATCAGCGAGACTGAATTACCGACGACTCGTTTCAGTTCAGGATCACTTCTTTCTTTTAGACAAAAACTCATTTGATCTGTGAAACTTTGCAGATCTTTTACATTCACCAACAGCTGTATTACACACTACATGACTGGGAATATCCCAAAAGCATATGGGCACATTGATTTATTTAGACAATATAGTAAAGAATTTTAATACCAGCAATTTATCAATTATCGGCCATAGCATGACATAATAATCCTTCTTCCAGAGGTCTTCATGCCAGCGGTGTAATAAACCAGCTGATTATAATCAGAAATAAGAAGACTGCACACACACACACACACACACACACACACACAAGAACAAGGCTTTTCTTGCTTAAGGAGAAGCAATAACTTAGAGCGCTGCATTTGATTAAATATCTCCAGTCCCGGAGTGTGTTGGGAGTGTTTCCCAAGAGCGTCTCGATTACACACAGCTCTTGAAGCCGACGGCATCCCATGAGCCTCGTCTCCCACATCACCCACCCTGAGCTCCTCCACTCCTCCGGGAAGAGCCGTCCGTCTCGCGTCCACAGGCTCCATCCGGAGGTTTCGGGTTCCCACAGGACAGCTAAGAGCTTCACACACACGCTGGACGCTGGAACATCTCGACGGTACAAGCCTCGACACATTCAGCTTGAGGGTCATTCAGTAGTTCAGTTTGAAACACTAAACTCTAATAGTGTAATGATCTAATTATAACATGATCATTTGTGTAATTATTCATGAATTAACACCTGCTGGTCTTGTCTTATCTAGCCGCATGAATCTGTAGTGTTTAATGATGTCCAACTAAACATGTGTTTGAACTCCATGTGTGCATCCACACGTAAATCAGCGAATCCAGCCGGAGAAATCCAAACCTGAGGGTCTACAAATGATCTGCAAAGTGTTTTGACAGGTTTGTGGCAGTCAGACTTCTCTGGTTATATATGACTTATGAGGCGATACAGACACTTCAGGAAAAATAGAAACTCTCAGAGAACATTTTTCATTAGCTTTTCAAGGGGAAATGTTCTGATGTTTCCAGAAAAAAGCCTGGATCTGCACAGTTCCAGTATCAACTCAGTTTGCGAGTCTTAGCGGGTTAAATCTGGAGGTCAGCTGTGTTATCTACACACGGCACCTGGTTTCTCAGCTTGACCCGTCCAGAACACCCATTAAACTTGCTCGGCTGTTCCTTCTAAGGAGGAAGAGATCTGATGCAAGATTTCAATAGTTGTAGTGAAAGTATATCATGCTCACTAATCACAGCAAGCACAAATCCAGCTGAGCTCAGCAAACGCCACACACACACCCTACTGTGGCTCTCTTCTCAGATTAGCTCTCTCTGAACACATCCCACTTCATCCCCTTATAATGACACTGGCCTTCACTGACTTCTGGCACTGATCCCTTTAATCGTTTCCTTTAATTCTCTTCTTTATCCCGTTTGATAGCAACACTACACTTTCTGAGCTTTGAGGAACAGTGATCGCCTGAACATCTCACAGGGAAAAATATAAAGCGCTCAAGCTTCAAAAAGGACATGAAAGCAACATAACAGTATTATAAATGTAATACTTTGTGCAAACGAATCAGTGAATCAGTGAGTTGAACTCGAGAACAAATCATTTAGACTGAACTGGATCAACAGATTCTTTGAAAAGATCTGATGCAAAAGAACGATGTGTTCATAAATCAGACATCAGTGGTTCTCGTATGACCGTCTCATAAACACTTCAAGAAGAAGTTACGACTTCCAGTGAATAATGACTGTTTTTGATCCGTTCCTCACATTAGACTCGCATGGATTCAAGACATCATGGAATATAATGCACAGCCACTTCTATGATACTGAGCCAGTCGTAATTCATTTTCTTTATATAAAGAATCAGTAAACCAATAAAGAACATGATAAATTATCATTTCTATTCTTATCAAAGTTTTTAGCCTTCGCCATAAAGACCATGGGTCATCTGACCGTGTGTGAAGTGACTGAAGTAATCTGGCCAGTGTTACCAAACACACACACACACACACACACATCCGGCCAGTGTTACCAAACACACACACACACACACACACACACACACACATCCGGCCAGTGTTACCAAACACACACACACACACACACACACACACACACACACACACACACATCCGGCCAGTGTTACCAAACACAAACACACACACACACACATCCGGCCAGTGTTACCAAACACAAACACACACACACACACACATCCGGCCAGTGTTACCAAACACACACGCACAAACACACATCCGGCCAGTGTTACCAAACACACACACACACACACACACACACACATCCGCCAGTGTTACCAAACACACACACATACACACATCCGGCCAGTGTTACCAAACACACACTCAACCAGTCAGTGTTACCAAACACACACACACACACACATCCACCAGTGTTACCAAACACACACAGATCCGCCAGTGTTACCAAACACACACACATACACACATCCGGCCAGTGTTACCAAACACACACTCAACCAGTCAGTGTTACCAAACACACACACACACACATCCACCAGTGTTACCAAACACACACACATCCGGCCAGTGTTACCAAACACACACAAACGGGTTTGACTTCCGTACTTCGTACTTTGATCGATTGCTCCTGTCTGCCTCGCTGCCTGCTGTGAGTGTGTTTGCCTCGGTGCTGTAAGCTCCGTCTTAGCCTCGTATTTCTTTGTTTTGAACCATCATTTACTACAATTTGTAGTTGTTTATACTAAATACAGCTTACCCAACATCTCAGATTGACATCGCTAGCATCCGTTACTACTAACACAACACGCTAATTCGCTACTGCTAGCCTGTTAACGCGCCACCCGTGCGCTCAGCTGTTTTATTTATTTATTTTTTCTCTCGCGCGCTCGCGCCTTTGAGTTCATAAAAGCTCAGGTAAGTAATAATCAGTCAACAAACACGGTGAGTAATGTCTTGTCCTGTAATTGTCACCTGCACTTCATGCCACATGTTTAGCATAGACTTCTCTGTTGGCAATGTAGGATTTATATGTGATAAATGTAAGGAGACAGTTAGGCTGACAGAGAAGATTTCAGAATTAGAGACACGCATCCAAACTTTAATTGAGGATAGTAAGAGTGCTAGAGCTTTAGATACTATTTTGGATGCGCCTAGCATAGTGAACTCTTTACATGATTCGGTTCCAGCTGAAGTAGAGCCTGTGCAGCCGGGCAAATGGGTGACAGTGAGGGATCGCTCTAGTCGCGGATCAAAAAACCACTCTTCCGTTCCGATTACCACAACAAATCGATTTGCCCCGCTCAGTGAAACACCCACTGAGAATTCTGTTGATTGTGCCCTAGTAATTGGTGATTCGATCACACGGAACGTGAAAATAGAGACACCAGCGAACATAGTCACATGTTTGCCGGGAGCCAGAGCGCCTGACATCAAAGCAAATTTAAAAGTGCTGGCTAATGCTAATCGTAAATTCTCTAAGATCATTATTCATGTCGGCACTAATGATGTTCGACTCCGCCAGTCGGAGATCACCAAAATTAATATTAAAGAGGTGTGTGAACTTGCAAGTACGATGTCAGGCACTGTAATTTGCTCTGGCCCCCTTCCTGTTCGCAGGAGTGATGAGATAGTTAGTAGATTGTGTTCACTGAATCGCTGGCTGTCTGAGTGGTGTCCGTGTAATAATATAGAATTCATAGACAATTGGAAAAGTTTTTGGGGCAAACCTGACCTGTTGAAAAGAGATGGTATTCATCCCTCCTGGGATGGTGCTGCTCTTCTATCTAGTAATATGGCTCATAGTCTTAGAGCTCAAACATGACAAATTGGGCACCAGGTCAGGAAGCAGACAGACTGGCTAAACCAACCGTCTGCTAGCGGCCTCGCGTCACCCAGGTCAGATAAATCCCATCACATAGAGCCTCTTTCACCTAGCTATCATCATATAGAGACTGTGTCTGTTCCCCGATTTTGGAAATCCAAAAAATGTTTAAACCTATCTAAGGTTAAAAATTTAATTGATGTTCAACAAATAAAAAACAGCTATAATACAGATGAGCAAATGATAAAGCTTGGGTTGCTGAATATTCGATCGCTTACTTCAAAAGCACTCATTGTTAATGATATGATTTCAGATAATAACCTAGATGTGCTGTGTTTGACAGAAACCTGGCTAAAACCAAGCGATTACATTACTTTAAATGAGTCCACCCCGCAAGATTACTGTTATAAACATGAACCCCGTCTGAAACGCAAAGGGGGTGGTGTTGCTGTAATTTATAGTAATATTTTCAAAACCACTAAGAAATCAAGTTTCGAATATAATTCTTTTGAAGTGTTAGTGCTTAATGTAAAAATATATAGTAAAAATGATAAATCACGTTTGAGATTTGTGCTGGCTACTGTATACAGGCCACCAGGGCACCATACAGACTTTATCAAAGAATTTGCGGACTTTCTATCAGAGTTAGTATTGGCTGCAGATAAAGTACTAATTGTTGGTGATTTTAATATACACATCGATAATGAAAAAGATGCATTGGGATTGGCATTTAAAGACATTGTAAACTCAATTGGAGTTAGACAACACGTGTCAGGACCTACTCATCGTCGTAATCATACTCTAGATCTAATATTATCACATGGAATAGATGTTGATGCCGTTGAAATTCTGCAGCAGAGCGATGACATCTCAGATCATTATCTAGTCTCGTGTAAATTACATTTAGCCAAGGCTGCAAAGCCGACTCCGTGTTACAAATATGTTAGACCTATCACTTCTGCTACTAAAGATTGCTTTATTAATAATCTTCCTGATCAGTTTCATCATTTTAGCATCCCGGATAGCTTAGAAAAACTTGATATTGCAACAGAAACTTTTAACTCTCTCTTTTCCAGCACTTTAGACACAGTTGCTCCTTTGCGCTTAAAGAAGATTAAAGAAAATAATCCAACGCCGTGGTACAACGAGCACACTCAGGCCCTTAAGAGAGCAGCCAGAAAAATGGAGCGCAACTGGAAGAAAACAAAATTAGAGGTATTTCGCATTTCATGGAAAGAGAGCTCGATTGCTTACAGAGAGGCTTTAAAAGCTGCTAGATCTGCTTATTTTTCAAACCTATTAGAAGAAAATAAACATAATCCTAGGTATTTATTTGAAACAGTGGCTAAACTAACGAAAAAGAAAGCTTCAAACACAGAAGGTTCCAAGCAGCACAGCAGTAATGACTTTATGAACTTCTTCACTTATAAGATTGATAATATCAGGGATAAAATTATAACTATGCAACCGTCTACTACAGTATCGCATCAGGCAGTGCATTGTAGTCTCCCTGAGGAAAAATTTGATTCATTCATTGCTATAGGAGAGGAAGAATTTACTAAACTCGTTAAATCATCTAAATCTACAACATGTATGTTAGACCCTATACCGACTAAGCTACTGAAAGAGATGCTTCCAGAGGTCATAGATCCTCTTCTTAATATCATTAATTCCTCTTTGTCTCTAGGATACGTACCAAAAAACTTTAAGCTGGCTATGATTAAACCGCTTGTTAAAAAAATGCAACTTGATCCTTCAGAATTAGTCAATTACAGGCCGATCTCGAATCTACCCTTTCTGTCAAAGATACTAGAAAAGGCAGTATCTTCACAACTATGTTCCTTTCTAGAAAGAAATGATATCTGCGAGGATTTTCAGTCCGGATTTAGACCATACCATAGTACTGAGACTGCTCTCGTTAGAGTAACAAATGATTTGCTCTTATCATCCGATCATGGTTGTGTCTCTCTATTAGTGTTACTCGATCTTAGTGCTGCGTTTGACACCATTGACCACGACATTCTTTTAAATAGACTAGAAAACTATGTTGGCATTAGTGGAATTGCACTAGCATGGTTTAAATCATACTTATCTGACCGTTATCAGTTTGTAGCAGTAAATGAAGAGATGTCTTATCAATCACAAGTTCAGTATGGCGTACCACAGGGCTCAGTACTAGGACCGCTGCTGTTCACTCTGTACATGCTGCCATTAGGAGATATCATTAGGAAACATGGAATTAGCTTCCACTGTTATGCCGACGATACTCAGCTCTATATTTCTTCAAAACCTAACGAAACTTACCAATTCACTAAATTAACAGAATGCATAGCTGATATAAAAAACTGGATGACTCGTAATTTCCTACTTCTAAATTCTGAAAAAACAGAGATTCTAATTATTGGACAAAAAACTTCCTCACGTAATAACCTAGAATACTGTCTAACACTTGATGGCTGCTCTGTTAAGTCTTCGTCGTCGGTTAGGAACCTGGGTGTGCTCTTTGATACCAATCTTTCATTTGAAAGTCACGTGTCTAGTATCTGTAAAACCGCATTTTTCCATCTTAAAAATATATCTAAATTACGTCATATGCTCTCATTGACAAATGCGGAACAATTAGTCCATGCGTTCATGACCTCAAGGCTAGATTATTGTAATGCTCTACTGGGTGGTTGCCCTGCACGCTTAATAAACAAACTACAGCTGGTTCAAAACGCAGCAGCTCGAGTTCTTACCAGAACCAGGAAGTATGACCATATTAGCCCGGTTCTGTCAAAACTGCACTGGCTCCCTATTAAACATCGCATCAATTTTAAAATATTGCTGATTACTTACAAAGCACTAAATGGTTTAGCTCCGCGGTACTTGAGCGAGCTCTTAACGCATTATACTCCTTCACGTCTATTGCGATCTCAAAATTCCGGCCAGTTGATAATACCTAGAATATCTAAATCGACTGCTGGCGGTAGATCCTTTTCCTATTTAGCACCAAAACTTTGGAACAGCCTTCCTACCATTGTCCGGGAAGCAGACACACTCTGTCAGTTCAAATCTAGATTAAAGACACATCTCTTTGACATAGCGTTCACATAATACATTATAGACTTCTATAATTCAATATTAGGCTGCATAGATTAGGTCAGCTGGAACCGGGAACACTTCCCATAAATCCTGATGTACTTGTTACATCATGAGAAGAATGGCATCTACGCTAATTTTAGTGTCTTTGTTTATCCCAAGGTTTTCCCGCAGCCTGCCGGATCCAGGCCGTTTCCAGATCTGATGAAGGACCTTCGCCTGGACCCGATGTCAATGCAGTGCTGAAGGGCCAACTAGTCTCTCCCTATGGAGGATCCCTTTCCCACTCTACAGATAACGCGTCGTCGGGAAAACTCAATTTGCGTATCTACCCCGAATTGATAAAATAAAATAAAATTCTGAATCAAAACTATAAGGAAACACCAGTAATTTGTTTAGGCTTGGTTTGTAGGGAATTCCAAACCTGCACACATATATTCAAACGCACATAATTATAGAACCCGTTCTTAATGCGCATCTGAACGCCATCA